>NW_028122844.1:0-153402 GCF_965194805.1 Balaenoptera borealis | reverse complement strand
CCTTAGGAGAAGTGTCCTTTTCTGTGTGACTTATTTCACTTAGAATCGTCGTACCTAAATCCACTCATCATGCTGCTACTAACCTTATGACATTGATTTCATGGCTGAGTGATATTCCATTGTACATAAGGACCACAACTTCTTTATCCATTTTTCTCTTTCCTGGGATATTTAAGGTGGAATGAAGTGGAGGTCCTTGTCAACAGAGCAGCCCTCAACTTTGGGGTGCTTGTGTCTTGCTGATTTTTCATTTTCCCAATTTATACCCCCATGAGTGGAAGTGCCCTATGCTCTCTAAGCTGTGTTTTTCAGATGTTTCAGGACACACCGTGCACTTCTCCAGAGTGGCTGTTGCCAATTTACATCCCGCCCATCAGCGTAGCAAGGCTCCCATTTCTCCATGGCCTGTCCTGCATTTCTGGTTTTGACACTTTTTTCAGCATGGCCCTTTTGACCGATGGGAAGCGAGACTTCTCTGTAGCGCTGATTTGCCTTTCCAGGTTGCTTGGTTGGCCAAAAAGGGCGTATGCGTTTTTTCCTGAATATATTCAGGAAAAAACGCATACGCCCTTTTTGGCCAAGGGCCTCATTGTCAACGTTTTGCCGCTTTTCATGTGCTTTAAAGGCGATTCGTATCTACCTCCTGAAATCTGTTTCGTGCAATTCTGCCTTGATTTCAAATCCTCTTCTTTGCCTTCCCTCAATATATTTGTGGACGAGAGTTATCATTTATAACTCTGCAGGTTTGTGAATTGCAGTGCCCTGAACCTCCATTTTACAACTCGCTTTTTTGGGAGCTGGCCGCAAAAGCGCAGGATGGCTTCAGGCCCTGTTCTGGTTCCGGGGGGCAGGCTGAGCCTGTGGTTAATTCTTCTTCCTGATGGGAAAATAGAGTGACCTGTGCCTGTCCCGACACCAAGAGCTAGTCTCTCGTTGGTTCCCCGTCTTCCCGTTCATCCTCAGGACAAATTGCAACCTGTACGGAACAGGAGGTTAAAGGTGCTGATGCTCCAAGTAGGGAGATTGCTAGTAAAGGGGCTGGAATGGCGAACCCGGGCACAAGGAGATGAGAAATGAGGTGCGTTTTAGAAACCTTTCCCCATCACACGGTGTACCATCTTCTGGGTTTCTCATGCATGTTTTCGATGTAGGAAGATGCCCTTGAAGCTGGAGATTTGGGACCCATGCGATGGGTACCACGCAGTATTCCTTTAAAGGGTCTGCGTTTGCTCACCCAACCTCACCAAACCTCTCAGCCCCAAGAGTGTCCACCCTTATGTCTCATCCAGCTGTGGGTCTAGATATGGTCAATCCAGGTTGCATCACAGCCCCTGAACTCATTGTGTAAGAATTTCTATCTCTTTCACTGTCGTTGTTTCATGGGTTTTTCAAAGTAATTTATTTTCATAATGGGGTTTAGCTGCTTTTCACGGCTGTGTTTATGCCGCTTTCCACCCACTTGACACACTAACAGAGAGATATCAATACATAGGCTTTAAGATTATTACTAGTCAGATATATTCTTGTGCGGTGAATAGGGCGTGTTGAGTCCAGTTCTCTGAGCAAGGAGTAGGTCTTGTCTACTACATATTGGGTTTATGGAACGGTAT
This sequence comes from Balaenoptera borealis, assembly GCF_965194805.1. Lineage (NCBI taxonomy): Eukaryota > Metazoa > Chordata > Mammalia > Artiodactyla > Balaenopteridae > Balaenoptera > Balaenoptera borealis. The sequence continues at coordinate 151,792 of NW_028122844.1, read as the reverse complement.
CTGAGCTAATTTGATACCCTTGTTTTATGTATCACCCCACCTCACCTTTCCCGTTAAGCAGCCATAGTGTGTTTTCTGCATGTGTGACTCTGTTCTGTTTTGTAATTCAGTTCAAGTGTAACGGTTTTTACATTCCCTCTATCAGTGATACCTTAGGAGAAGTGTCCTTTTCTGTGTGACTTATTTCACTTAGAATCGTCGTACCTAAATCCACTCATCATGCTGCTACTAACCTTATGACATTGATTTCATGGCTGAGTGATATTCCATTGTACATAAGGACCACAACTTCTTTATCCATTTTTCTCTTTCCTGGGATATTTAAGGTGGAATGAAGTGGAGGTCCTTGTCAACAGAGCAGCCCTCAACTTTGGGGTGCTTGTGTCTTGCTGATTTTTCATTTTCCCAATTTATACCCCCATGAGTGGAAGTGCCCTATGCTCTCTAAGCTGTGTTTTTCAGATGTTTCAGGACACACCGTGCACTTCTCCAGAGTGGCTGTTGCCAATTTACATCCCGCCCATCAGCGTAGCAAGGCTCCCATTTCTCCATGGCCTGTCCTGCATTTCTGGTTTTGACACTTTTTTCAGCATGGCCCTTTTGACCGATGGGAAGCGAGACTTCTCTGTAGCGCTGATTTGCCTTTCCAGGTTGCTTGGTTGGCCAAAAAGGGCGTATGCGTTTTTTCCTGAATATATTCAGGAAAAAACGCATACGCCCTTTTTGGCCAAGGGCATCATTGTCAACGTTTTGCCGCTTTTCATGTGCTTTAAAGGCGATTCGTATCTACCTCCTGAAATCTGTTTCGTGCAATTCTGCCTTGATTTCAAATCCTCTTCTTTGCCTTCCCTCAATATATTTGTGGACGAGAGTTATCATTTATAACTCTGCAGGTTTGTGAATTGCAGTGCCCTGAACCTCCATTTTACAACTCGCTTTTTTGGGAGCTGGCCGCAAAAGCGCAGGATGGCTTCAGGCCCTGTTCTGGTTCCGGGGGGCAGGCTGAGCCTGTGGTTAATTCTTCTTCCTGATGGGAAAATAGAGTGACCTGTGCCTGTCCCGACACCAAGAGCTAGTCTCTCGTTGGTTCCCCGTCTTCCCGTTCATCCTCAGGACAAATTGCAACCTGTACGGAACAGGAGGTTAAAGGTGCTGATGCTCCAAGTAGGGAGATTGCTAGTAAAGGGGCTGGAATGGCGAACCCGGGCACAAGGAGATGAGAAATGAGGTGCGTTTTAGAAACCTTTCCCCATCACACGGTGTACCATCTTCTGGGTTTCTCATGCATGTTTTCGATGTAGGAAGATGCCCTTGAAGCTGGAGATTTGGGACCCATGCGATGGGTACCACGCAGTATTCCTTTAAAGGGTCTGCGTTTGCTCACCCAACCTCACCAAACCTCTCAGCCCCAAGAGTGTCCACCCTTATGTCTCATCCAGCTGTGGGTCTAGATATGGTCAATCCAGGTTGCATCACAGCCCCTGAACTCATTGTGTAAGAATTTCTATCTCTTTCACTGTCGTTGTTTCATGGGTTTTTCAAAGTAATTTATTTTCATAATGGGGTTTAGCTGCTTTTCACGGCTGTGTTTATGCCGCTTTCCACCCACTTGACACACTAACAGAGAGATATCAATACATAGGCTTTAAGATTATTACTAGTCAGATATATTCTTGTGCGGTGAATAGGGCGTGTTGAGTCCAGTTCTCTGAGCAAGGAGTAGGTCTTGTCTACTACATATTGGGTTTATGGAACGGTATCTGAGCTAATTTGATACCCTTGTTTTATGTATCACCCCACCTCACCTTTCCCGTTAAGCAGCCATAGTGTGTTTTCTGCATGTGTGACTCTGTTCTGTTTTGTAATTCAGTTCAAGTGTAACGGTTTTTACATTCCCTCTATCAGTGATACCTTAGGAGAAGTGTCCTTTTCTGTGTGACTTATTTCACTTAGAATCGTCGTACCTAAATCCACTCATCATGCTGCTACTAACCTTATGACATTGATTTCATGGCTGAGTGATATTCCATTGTACATAAGGACCACAACTTCTTTATCCATTTTTCTCTTTCCTGGGATATTTAAGGTGGAATGAAGTGGAGGTCCTTGTCAACAGAGCAGCCCTCAACTTTGGGGTGCTTGTGTCTTGCTGATTTTTCATTTTCCCAATTTATACCCCCATGAGTGGAAGTGCCCTATGCTCTCTAAGCTGTGTTTTTCAGATGTTTCAGGACACACCGTGCACTTCTCCAGAGTGGCTGTTGCCAATTTACATCCCGCCCATCAGCGTAGCAAGGCTCCCATTTCTCCATGGCCTGTCCTGCATTTCTGGTTTTGACACTTTTTTCAGCATGGCCCTTTTGACCGATGGGAAGCGAGACTTCTCTGTAGCGCTGATTTGCCTTTCCAGGTTGCTTGGTTGGCCAAAAAGGGCGTATGCGTTTTTTCCTGAATATATTCAGGAAAAAACGCATACGCCCTTTTTGGCCAAGGGCCTCATTGTCAACGTTTTGCCGCTTTTCATGTGCTTTAAAGGCGATTCGTATCTACCTCCTGAAATCTGTTTCGTGCAATTCTGCCTTGATTTCAAATCCTCTTCTTTGCCTTCCCTCAATATATTTGTGGACGAGAGTTATCATTTATAACTCTGCAGGTTTGTGAATTGCAGTGCCCTGAACCTCCATTTTACAACTCGCTTTTTTGGGAGCTGGCCGCAAAAGCGCAGGATGGCTTCAGGCCCTGTTCTGGTTCCGGGGGGCAGGCTGAGCCTGTGGTTAATTCTTCTTCCTGATGGGAAAATAGAGTGACCTGTGCCTGTCCCGACACCAAGAGCTAGTCTCTCGTTGGTTCCCCGTCTTCCCGTTCATCCTCAGGACAAATTGCAACCTGTACGGAACAGGAGGTTAAAGGTGCTGATGCTCCAAGTAGGGAGATTGCTAGTAAAGGGGCTGGAATGGCGAACCCGGGCACAAGGAGATGAGAAATGAGGTGCGTTTTAGAAACCTTTCCCCATCACACGGTGTACCATCTTCTGGGTTTCTCATGCATGTTTTCGATGTAGGAAGATGCCCTTGAAGCTGGAGATTTGGGACCCATGCGATGGGTACCACGCAGTATTCCTTTAAAGGGTCTGCGTTTGCTCACCCAACCTCACCAAACCTCTCAGCCCCAAGAGTGTCCACCCTTATGTCTCATCCAGCTGTGGGTCTAGATATGGTCAATCCAGGTTGCATCACAGCCCCTGAACTCATTGTGTAAGAATTTCTATCTCTTTCACTGTCGTTGTTTCATGGGTTTTTCAAAGTAATTTATTTTCATAATGGGGTTTAGCTGCTTTTCACGGCTGTGTTTATGCCGCTTTCCACCCACTTGACACACTAACAGAGAGATATCAATACATAGGCTTTAAGATTATTACTAGTCAGATATATTCTTGTGCGGTGAATAGGGCGTGTTGAGTACAGTTCTCTGAGCAAGGAGTAGGTCTTGTCTACTACATATTGGGTTTATGGAACGGTATCTGAGCTAATTTGATACCCTTGTTTTATGTATCACCCCACCTCACCTTTCCCGTTAAGCAGCCATAGTGTGTTTTCTGCATGTGTGACTCTGTTCTGTTTTGTAATTCAGTTCAAGTGTAACGGTTTTTACATTCCCTCTATCAGTGATACCTTAGGAGAAGTGTCCTTTTCTGTGTGACTTATTTCACTTAGAATCGTCGTACCTAAATCCACTCATCATGCTGCTACTAACCTTATGACATTGATTTCATGGCTGAGTGATATTCCATTGTACATAAGGACCACAACTTCTTTATCCATTTTTCTCTTTCCTGGGATATTTAAGGTGGAATGAAGTGGAGGTCCTTGTCAACAGAGCAGCCCTCAACTTTGGGGTGCTTGTGTCTTGCTGATTTTTCATTTTCCCAATTTATACCCCCATGAGTGGAAGTGCCCTATGCTCTCTAAGCTGTGTTTTTCAGATGTTTCAGGACACACCGTGCACTTCTCCAGAGTGGCTGTTGCCAATTTACATCCCGCCCATCAGCGTAGCAAGGCTCCCATTTCTCCATGGCCTGTCCTGCATTTCTGGTTTTGACACTTTTTTCAGCATGGCCCTTTTGACCGATGGGAAGCGAGACTTCTCTGTAGCGCTGATTTGCCTTTCCAGGTTGCTTGGTTGGCCAAAAAGGGCGTATGCGTTTTTTCCTGAATATATTCAGGAAAAAACGCATACGCCCTTTTTGGCCAAGGGCCTCATTGTCAACGTTTTGCCGCTTTTCATGTGCTTTAAAGGCGATTCGTATCTACCTCCTGAAATCTGTTTCGTGCAATTCTGCCTTGATTTCAAATCCTCTTCTTTGCCTTCCCTCAATATATTTGTGGACGAGAGTTATCATTTATAACTCTGCAGGTTTGTGAATTGCAGTGCCCTGAACCTCCATTTTACAACTCGCTTTTTTGGGAGCTGGCCGCAAAAGCGCAGGATGGCTTCAGGCCCTGTTCTGGTTCCGGGGGGCAGGCTGAGCCTGTGGTTAATTCTTCTTCCTGATGGGAAAATAGAGTGACCTGTGCCTGTCCCGACACCAAGAGCTAGTCTCTCGTTGGTTCCCCGTCTTCCCGTTCATCCTCAGGACAAATTGCAACCTGTACGGAACAGGAGGTTAAAGGTGCTGATGCTCCAAGTAGGGAGATTGCTAGTAAAGGGGCTGGAATGGCGAACCCGGGCACAAGGAGATGAGAAATGAGGTGCGTTTTAGAAACCTTTCCCCATCACACGGTGTACCATCTTCTGGGTTTCTCATGCATGTTTTCGATGTAGGAAGATGCCCTTGAAGCTGGAGATTTGGGACCCATGCGATGGGTACCACGCAGTATTCCTTTAAAGGGTCTGCGTTTGCTCACCCAACCTCACCAAACCTCTCAGCCCCAAGAGTGTCCACCCTTATGTCTCATCCAGCTGTGGGTCTAGATATGGTCAATCCAGGTTGCATCACAGCCCCTGAACTCATTGTGTAAGAATTTCTATCTCTTTCACTGTCGTTGTTTCATGGGTTTTTCAAAGTAATTTATTTTCATAATGGGGTTTAGCTGCTTTTCACGGCTGTGTTTATGCCGCTTTCCACCCACTTGACACACTAACAGAGAGATATCAATACATAGGCTTTAAGATTATTACTAGTCAGATATATTCTTGTGCGGTGAATAGGGCGTGTTGAGTACAGTTCTCTGAGCAAGGAGTAGGTCTTGTCTACTACATATTGGGTTTATGGAACGGTATCTGAGCTAATTTGATACCCTTGTTTTATGTATCACCCCACCTCACCTTTCCCGTTAAGCAGCCATAGTGTGTTTTCTGCATGTGTGACTCTGTTCTGTTTTGTAATTCAGTTCAAGTGTAACGGTTTTTACATTCCCTCTATCAGTGATACCTTAGGAGAAGTGTCCTTTTCTGTGTGACTTATTTCACTTAGAATCGTCGTACCTAAATCCACTCATCATGCTGCTACTAACCTTATGACATTGATTTCATGGCTGAGTGATATTCCATTGTACATAAGGACCACAACTTCTTTATCCATTTTTCTCTTTCCTGGGATATTTAAGGTGGAATGAAGTGGAGGTCCTTGTCAACAGAGCAGCCCTCAACTTTGGGGTGCTTGTGTCTTGCTGATTTTTCATTTTCCCAATTTATACCCCCATGAGTGGAAGTGCCCTATGCTCTCTAAGCTGTGTTTTTCAGATGTTTCAGGACACACCGTGCACTTCTCCAGAGTGGCTGTTGCCAATTTACATCCCGCCCATCAGCGTAGCAAGGCTCCCATTTCTCCATGGCCTGTCCTGCATTTCTGGTTTTGACACTTTTTTCAGCATGGCCCTTTTGACCGATGGGAAGCGAGACTTCTCTGTAGCGCTGATTTGCCTTTCCAGGTTGCTTGGTTGGCCAAAAAGGGCGTATGCGTTTTTTCCTGAATATATTCAGGAAAAAACGCATACGCCCTTTTTGGCCAAGGGCATCATTGTCAACGTTTTGCCGCTTTTCATGTGCTTTAAAGGCGATTCGTATCTACCTCCTGAAATCTGTTTCGTGCAATTCTGCCTTGATTTCAAATCCTCTTCTTTGCCTTCCCTCAATATATTTGTGGACGAGAGTTATCATTTATAACTCTGCAGGTTTGTGAATTGCAGTGCCCTGAACCTCCATTTTACAACTCGCTTTTTTGGGAGCTGGCCGCAAAAGCGCAGGATGGCTTCAGGCCCTGTTCTGGTTCCGGGGGGCAGGCTGAGCCTGTGGTTAATTCTTCTTCCTGATGGGAAAATAGAGTGACCTGTGCCTGTCCCGACACCAAGAGCTAGTCTCTCGTTGGTTCCCCGTCTTCCCGTTCATCCTCAGGACAAATTGCAACCTGTACGGAACAGGAGGTTAAAGGTGCTGATGCTCCAAGTAGGGAGATTGCTAGTAAAGGGGCTGGAATGGCGAACCCGGGCACAAGGAGATGAGAAATGAGGTGCGTTTTAGAAACCTTTCCCCATCACACGGTGTACCATCTTCTGGGTTTCTCATGCATGTTTTCGATGTAGGAAGATGCCCTTGAAGCTGGAGATTTGGGACCCATGCGATGGGTACCACGCAGTATTCCTTTAAAGGGTCTGCGTTTGCTCACCCAACCTCACCAAACCTCTCAGCCCCAAGAGTGTCCACCCTTATGTCTCATCCAGCTGTGGGTCTAGATATGGTCAATCCAGGTTGCATCACAGCCCCTGAACTCATTGTGTAAGAATTTCTATCTCTTTCACTGTCGTTGTTTCATGGGTTTTTCAAAGTAATTTATTTTCATAATGGGGTTTAGCTGCTTTTCACGGCTGTGTTTATGCCGCTTTCCACCCACTTGACACACTAACAGAGAGATATCAATACATAGGCTTTAAGATTATTACTAGTCAGATATATTCTTGTGCGGTGAATAGGGCGTGTTGAGTCCAGTTCTCTGAGCAAGGAGTAGGTCTTGTCTACTACATATTGGGTTTATGGAACGGTATCTGAGCTAATTTGATACCCTTGTTTTATGTATCACCCCACCTCACCTTTCCCGTTAAGCAGCCATAGTGTGTTTTCTGCATGTGTGACTCTGTTCTGTTTTGTAATTCAGTTCAAGTGTAACGGTTTTTACATTCCCTCTATCAGTGATACCTTAGGAGAAGTGTCCTTTTCTGTGTGACTTATTTCACTTAGAATCGTCGTACCTAAATCCACTCATCATGCTGCTACTAACCTTATGACATTGATTTCATGGCTGAGTGATATTCCATTGTACATAAGGACCACAACTTCTTTATCCATTTTTCTCTTTCCTGGGATATTTAAGGTGGAATGAAGTGGAGGTCCTTGTCAACAGAGCAGCCCTCAACTTTGGGGTGCTTGTGTCTTGCTGATTTTTCATTTTCCCAATTTATACCCCCATGAGTGGAAGTGCCCTATGCTCTCTAAGCTGTGTTTTTCAGATGTTTCAGGACACACCGTACACTTCTCCAGAGTGGCTGTTGGCAATTTACATCCCGCCCATCAGTGTAGCAAGGCTCCCATTTCTCCATGGCCTGTCCTGCATTTCTGGTTTTGACACTTTTTTCAGCATGGCCCTTTTGACCGATGGGAAGCGAGACTTCTCTGTAGCGCTGATTTGCCTTTCCAGGTTGCTTGGTTGGCCAAAAAGGGCGTATGCGTTTTTTCCTGAATATATTCAGGAAAAAACGCATACGCCCTTTTTGGCCAAGGGCATCATTGTCAACGTTTTGCCGCTTTTCATGTGCTTTAAAGGCGATTCGTATCTACCTCCTGAAATCTGTTTCGTGCAATTCTGCCTTGATTTCAAATCCTCTTCTTTGCCTTCCCTCAATATATTTGTGGACGAGAGTTATCATTTATAACTCTGCAGGTTTGTGAATTGCAGTGCCCTGAACCTCCATTTTACAACTCGCTTTTTTGGGAGCTGGCCGCAAAAGCGCAGGATGGCTTCAGGCCCTGTTCTGGTTCCGGGGGGCAGGCTGAGCCTGTGGTTAATTCTTCTTCCTGATGGGAAAATAGAGTGACCTGTGCCTGTCCCGACACCAAGAGCTAGTCTCTCGTTGGTTCCCCGTCTTCCCGTTCATCCTCAGGACAAATTGCAACCTGTACGGAACAGGAGGTTAAAGGTGCTGATGCTCCAAGTAGGGAGATTGCTAGTAAAGTGGCTGGAATGGCGAACCCGGGCACAAGGAGATGAGAAATGAGGTGCGTTTTAGAAACCTTTCCCCATCACACGGTGTACCATCTTCTGGGTTTCTCATGCATGTTTTCGATGTAGGAAGATGCCCTTGAAGCTGGAGATTTGGGACCCATGCGATGGGTACCACGCAGTATTCCTTTAAAGGGTCTGCGTTTGCTCACCCAACCTCACCAAACCTCTCAGCCCCAAGAGTGTCCACCCTTATGTCTCATCCAGCTGTGGGTCTAGATATGGTCAATCCAGGTTGCATCACAGCCCCTGAACTCATTGTGTAAGAATTTCTATCTCTTTCACTGTCGTTGTTTCATGGGTTTTTCAAAGTAATTTATTTTCATAATGGGGTTTAGCTGCTTTTCACGGCTGTGTTTATGCCGCTTTCCACCCACTTGACACACTAACAGAGAGATATCAATACATAGGCTTTAAGATTATTACTAGTCAGATATATTCTTGTGCGGTGAATAGGGCGTGTTGAGTCCAGTTCTCTGAGCAAGGAGTAGGTCTTGTCTACTACATATTGGGTTTATGGAACGGTATCTGAGCTAATTTGATACCCTTGTTTTATGTATCACCCCACCTCACCTTTCCCGTTAAGCAGCCATAGTGTGTTTTCTGCATGTGTGACTCTGTTCTGTTTTGTAATTCAGTTCAAGTGTAACGGTTTTTACATTCCCTCTATCAGTGATACCTTATGAGAAGTGTCCTTTTCTGTGTGACTTATTTCACTTAGAATCGTCGTACCTAAATCCACTCATCATGCTGCTACTAACATTATGACATTGATTTCATGGCTGAGTGATATTCCATTGTACATAAGGACCACAACTTCTTTATCCATTTTTCTCTTTCCTGGGATATTTAAGGTGGAATGAAGTGGAGGTCCTTGTCAACAGAGCAGCCCTCAACTTTGGGGTGCTTGTGTCTTGCTGATTTTTCATTTTCCCAATTTATACCCCCATGAGTGGAAGTGCCCTATGCTCTCTAAGCTGTGTTTTTCAGATGTTTCAGGACACACCGTACACTTCTCCAGAGTGGCTGTTGGCAATTTACATCCCGCCCATCAGTGTAGCAAGGCTCCCATTTCTCCATGGCCTGTCCTGCATTTCTGGTTTTGACACTTTTTTCAGCATGGCCCTTTTGACCGATGGGAAGCGAGACTTCTCTGTAGCGCTGATTTACCTTTCCAGGTTGCTTGGTTGGCCAAAAAGGGCGTATGCGTTTTTTCCTGAATATATTCAGCAAAAAAGGCATACGCCCTTTTTGGCCAAGGGCCTCATTGTCAACGTTTTGCCGCTTTTCATGTGCTTTAAAGGCGATTCGTATCTACCTCCTGAAATCTGTTTCGTGCAATTCTGCCTTGATTTCAAATCCTCTTCTTTGCCTTCCCTCAATATATTTGTGGACGAGAGTTATCATTTATAACTCTGCAGGTTTGTGAATTGCAGTGCCCTGAACCTCCATTTTACAACTCGCTTTTTTGGGAGCTGGCCGCAAAAGCGCAGGATGGCTTCAGGCCCTGTTCTGGTTCCGGGGGGCAGGCTGAGCCTGTGGTTAATTCTTCTTCCTGATGGGAAAATAGAGTGACCTGTGCCTGTCCCGACACCAAGAGCTAGTCTCTCGTTGGTTCCCCGTCTTCCCGTTCATCCTCAGGACAAATTGCAACCTGTACGGAACAGGAGGTTAAAGGTGCTGATGCTCCAAGTAGGGAGATTGCTAGTAAAGGGGCTGGAATGGCGAACCCGGGCACAAGGAGATGAGAAATGAGGTGCGTTTTAGAAACCTTTCCCCATCACACGGTGTACCATCTTCTGGGTTTCTCATGCATGTTTTCGATGTAGGAAGATGCCCTTGAAGCTGGAGATTTGGGACCCATGCGATGGGTACCACGCAGTATTCCTTTAAAGGGTCTGCGTTTGCTCACCCAACCTCACCAAACCTCTCAGCCCCAAGAGTGTCCACCCTTATGTCTCATCCAGCTGTGGGTCTAGATATGGTCAATCCAGGTTGCATCACAGCCCCTGAACTCATTGTGTAAGAATTTCTATCTCTTTCACTGTCGTTGTTTCATGGGTTTTTCAAAGTAATTTATTTTCATAATGGGGTTTAGCTGCTTTTCACGGCTGTGTTTATGCCGCTTTCCACCCACTTGACACACTAACAGAGAGATATCAATACATAGGCTTTAAGATTATTACTAGTCAGATATATTCTTGTGCGGTGAATAGGGCGTGTTGAGTCCAGTTCTCTGAGCAAGGAGTAGGTCTTGTCTACTACATATTGGGTTTATGGAACGGTATCTGAGCTAATTTGATACCCTTGTTTTATGTATCACCCCACCTCACCTTTCCCGTTAAGCAGCCATAGTGTGTTTTCTGCATGTGTGACTCTGTTCTGTTTTGTAATTCAGTTCAAGTGTAACGGTTTTTACATTCCCTCTATCAGTGATACCTTAGGAGAAGTGTCCTTTTCTGTGTGACTTATTTCACTTAGAATCGTCGTACCTAAATCCACTCATCATGCTGCTACTAACCTTATGACATTGATTTCATGGCTGAGTGATATTCCATTGTACATAAGGACCACAACTTCTTTATCCATTTTTCTCTTTCCTGGGATATTTAAGGTGGAATGAAGTGGAGGTCCTTGTCAACAGAGCAGCCCTCAACTTTGGGGTGCTTGTGTCTTGCTGATTTTTCATTTTCCCAATTTATACCCCCATGAGTGGAAGTGCCCTATGCTCTCTAAGCTGTGTTTTTCAGATGTTTCAGGACACACCGTGCACTTCTCCAGAGTGGCTGTTGCCAATTTACATCCCGCCCATCAGCGTAGCAAGGCTCCCATTTCTCCATGGCCTGTCCTGCATTTCTGGTTTTGACACTTTTTTCAGCATGGCCCTTTTGACCGATGGGAAGCGAGACTTCTCTGTAGCGCTGATTTGCCTTTCCAGGTTGCTTGGTTGGCCAAAAAGGGCGTATGCGTTTTTTCCTGAATATATTCAGGAAAAAACGCATACGCCCTTTTTGGCCAAGGGCATCATTGTCAACGTTTTGCCGCTTTTCATGTGCTTTAAAGGCGATTCGTATCTACCTCCTGAAATCTGTTTCGTGCAATTCTGCCTTGATTTCAAATCCTCTTCTTTGCCTTCCCTCAATATATTTGTGGACGAGAGTTATCATTTATAACTCTGCAGGTTTGTGAATTGCAGTGCCCTGAACCTCCATTTTACAACTCGCTTTTTTGGGAGCTGGCCGCAAAAGCGCAGGATGGCTTCAGGCCCTGTTCTGGTTCCGGGGGGCAGGCTGAGCCTGTGGTTAATTCTTCTTCCTGATGGGAAAATAGAGTGACCTGTGCCTGTCCCGACACCAAGAGCTAGTCTCTCGTTGGTTCCCCGTCTTCCCGTTCATCCTCAGGACAAATTGCAACCTGTACGGAACAGGAGGTTAAAGGTGCTGATGCTCCAAGTAGGGAGATTGCTAGTAAAGGGGCTGGAATGGCGAACCCGGGCACAAGGAGATGAGAAATGAGGTGCGTTTTAGAAACCTTTCCCCATCACACGGTGTACCATCTTCTGGGTTTCTCATGCATGTTTTCGATGTAGGAAGATGCCCTTGAAGCTGGAGATTTGGGACCCATGCGATGGGTACCACGCAGTATTCCTTTAAAGGGTCTGCGTTTGCTCACCCAACCTCACCAAACCTCTCAGCCCCAAGAGTGTCCACCCTTATGTCTCATCCAGCTGTGGGTCTAGATATGGTCAATCCAGGTTGCATCACAGCCCCTGAACTCATTGTGTAAGAATTTCTATCTCTTTCACTGTCGTTGTTTCATGGGTTTTTCAAAGTAATTTATTTTCATAATGGGGTTTAGCTGCTTTTCACGGCTGTGTTTATGCCGCTTTCCACCCACTTGACACACTAACAGAGAGATATCAATACATAGGCTTTAAGATTATTACTAGTCAGATATATTCTTGTGCGGTGAATAGGGCGTGTTGAGTCCAGTTCTCTGAGCAAGGAGTAGGTCTTGTCTACTACATATTGGGTTTATGGAACGGTATCTGAGCTAATTTGATACCCTTGTTTTATGTATCACCCCACCTCACCTTTCCCGTTAAGCAGCCATAGTGTGTTTTCTGCATGTGTGACTCTGTTCTGTTTTGTAATTCAGTTCAAGTGTAACGGTTTTTACATTCCCTCTATCAGTGATACCTTAGGAGAAGTGTCCTTTTCTGTGTGACTTATTTCACTTAGAATCGTCGTACCTAAATCCACTCATCATGCTGCTACTAACCTTATGACATTGATTTCATGGCTGAGTGATATTCCATTGTACATAAGGACCACAACTTCTTTATCCATTTTTCTCTTTCCTTGGATATTTAAGGTGGAATGAAGTGGAGGTCCTTGTCAACAGAGCAGCCCTCAACTTTGGGGTGCTTGTGTCTTGCTGATTTTTCATTTTCCCAATTTATACCCCCATGAGTGGAAGTGCCCTATGCTCTCTAAGCTGTGTTTTTCAGATGTTTCAGGACACACCGTGCACTTCTCCAGAGTGGCTGTTGCCAATTTACATCCCGCCCATCAGCGTAGCAAGGCTCCCATTTCTCCATGGCCTGTCCTGCATTTCTGGTTTTGACACTTTTTTCAGCATGGCCCTTTTGACCGATGGGAAGCGAGACTTCTCTGTAGCGCTGATTTGCCTTTCCAGGTTGCTTGGTTGGCCAAAAAGGGCGTATGCGTTTTTTCCTGAATATATTCAGGAAAAAACGCATACGCCCTTTTTGGCCAAGGGCATCATTGTCAACGTTTTGCCGCTTTTCATGTGCTTTAAAGGCGATTCGTATCTACCTCCTGAAATCTGTTTCGTGCAATTCTGCCTTGATTTCAAATCCTCTTCTTTGCCTTCCCTCAATATATTTGTGGACGAGAGTTATCATTTATAACTCTGCAGGTTTGTGAATTGCAGTGCCCTGAACCTCCATTTTACAACTCGCTTTTTTGGGAGCTGGCCGCAAAAGCGCAGGATGGCTTCAGGCCCTGTTCTGGTTCCGGGGGGCAGGCTGAGCCTGTGGTTAATTCTTCTTCCTGATGGGAAAATAGAGTGACCTGTGCCTGTCCCGACACCAAGAGCTAGTCTCTCGTTGGTTCCCCGTCTTCCCGTTCATCCTCAGGACAAATTGCAACCTGTACGGAACAGGAGGTTAAAGGTGCTGATGCTCCAAGTAGGGAGATTGCTAGTAAAGGGGCTGGAATGGCGAACCCGGGCACAAGGAGATGAGAAATGAGGTGCGTTTTAGAAACCTTTCCCCATCACACGGTGTACCATCTTCTGGGTTTCTCATGCATGTTTTCGATGTAGGAAGATGCCCTTGAAGCTGGAGATTTGGGACCCATGCGATGGGTACCACGCAGTATTCCTTTAAAGGGTCTGCGTTTGCTCACCCAACCTCACCAAACCTCTCAGCCCCAAGAGTGTCCACCCTTATGTCTCATCCAGCTGTGGGTCTAGATATGGTCAATCCAGGTTGCATCACAGCCCCTGAACTCATTGTGTAAGAATTTCTATCTCTTTCACTGTCGTTGTTTCATGGGTTTTTCAAAGTAATTTATTTTCATAATGGGGTTTAGCTGCTTTTCACGGCTGTGTTTATGCCGCTTTCCACCCACTTGACACACTAACAGAGAGATATCAATACATAGGCTTTAAGATTATTACTAGTCAGATATATTCTTGTGCGGTGAATAGGGCGTGTTGAGTCCAGTTCTCTGAGCAAGGAGTAGGTCTTGTCTACTACATATTGGGTTTATGGAACGGTATCTGAGCTAATTTGATACCCTTGTTTTATGTATCACCCCACCTCACCTTTCCCGTTAAGCAGCCATAGTGTGTTTTCTGCATGTGTGACTCTGTTCTGTTTTGTAATTCAGTTCAAGTGTAACGGTTTTTACATTCCCTCTATCAGTGATACCTTAGGAGAAGTGTCCTTTTCTGTGTGACTTATTTCACTTAGAATCGTCGTACCTAAATCCACTCATCATGCTGCTACTAACCTTATGACATTGATTTCATGGCTGAGTGATATTCCATTGTACATAAGGACCACAACTTCTTTATCCATTTTTCTCTTTCCTGGGATATTTAAGGTGGAATGAAGTGGAGGTCCTTGTCAACAGAGCAGCCCTCAACTTTGGGGTGCTTGTGTCTTGCTGATTTTTCATTTTCCCAATTTATACCCCCATGAGTGGAAGTGCCCTATGCTCTCTAAGCTGTGTTTTTCAGATGTTTCAGGACACACCGTGCACTTCTCCAGAGTGGCTGTTGCCAATTTACATCCCGCCCATCAGCGTAGCAAGGCTCCCATTTCTCCATGGCCTGTCCTGCATTTCTGGTTTTGACACTTTTTTCAGCATGGCCCTTTTGACCGATGGGAAGCGAGACTTCTCTGTAGCGCTGATTTGCCTTTCCAGGTTGCTTGGTTGGCCAAAAAGGGCGTATGCGTTTTTTCCTGAATATATTCAGGAAAAAACGCATACGCCCTTTTTGGCCAAGGGCCTCATTGTCAACGTTTTGCCGCTTTTCATGTGCTTTAAAGGCGATTCGTATCTACCTCCTGAAATCTGTTTCGTGCAATTCTGCCTTGATTTCAAATCCTCTTCTTTGCCTTCCCTCAATATATTTGTGGACGAGAGTTATCATTTATAACTCTGCAGGTTTGTGAATTGCAGTGCCCTGAACCTCCATTTTACAACTCGCTTTTTTGGGAGCTGGCCGCAAAAGCGCAGGATGGCTTCAGGCCCTGTTCTGGTTCCGGGGGGCAGGCTGAGCCTGTGGTTAATTCTTCTTCCTGATGGGAAAATAGAGTGACCTGTGCCTGTCCCGACACCAAGAGCTAGTCTCTCGTTGGTTCCCCGTCTTCCCGTTCATCCTCAGGACAAATTGCAACCTGTACGGAACAGGAGGTTAAAGGTGCTGATGCTCCAAGTAGGGAGATTGCTAGTAAAGGGGCTGGAATGGCGAACCCGGGCACAAGGAGATGAGAAATGAGGTGCGTTTTAGAAACCTTTCCCCATCACACGGTGTACCATCTTCTGGGTTTCTCATGCATGTTTTCGATGTAGGAAGATGCCCTTGAAGCTGGAGATTTGGGACCCATGCGATGGGTACCACGCAGTATTCCTTTAAAGGGTCTGCGTTTGCTCACCCAACCTCACCAAACCTCTCAGCCCCAAGAGTGTCCACCCTTATGTCTCATCCAGCTGTGGGTCTAGATATGGTCAATCCAGGTTGCATCACAGCCCCTGAACTCATTGTGTAAGAATTTCTATCTCTTTCACTGTCGTTGTTTCATGGGTTTTTCAAAGTAATTTATTTTCATAATGGGGTTTAGCTGCTTTTCACGGCTGTGTTTATGCCGCTTTCCACCCACTTGACACACTAACAGAGAGATATCAATACATAGGCTTTAAGATTATTACTAGTCAGATATATTCTTGTGCGGTGAATAGGGCGTGTTGAGTACAGTTCTCTGAGCAAGGAGTAGGTCTTGTCTACTACATATTGGGTTTATGGAACGGTATCTGAGCTAATTTGATACCCTTGTTTTATGTATCACCCCACCTCACCTTTCCCGTTAAGCAGCCATAGTGTGTTTTCTGCATGTGTGACTCTGTTCTGTTTTGTAATTCAGTTCAAGTGTAACGGTTTTTACATTCCCTCTATCAGTGATACCTTAGGAGAAGTGTCCTTTTCTGTGTGACTTATTTCACTTAGAATCGTCGTACCTAAATCCACTCATCATGCTGCTACTAACCTTATGACATTGATTTCATGGCTGAGTGATATTCCATTGTACATAAGGACCACAACTTCTTTATCCATTTTTCTCTTTCCTGGGATATTTAAGGTGGAATGAAGTGGAGGTCCTTGTCAACAGAGCAGCCCTCAACTTTGGGGTGCTTGTGTCTTGCTGATTTTTCATTTTCCCAATTTATACCCCCATGAGTGGAAGTGCCCTATGCTCTCTAAGCTGTGTTTTTCAGATGTTTCAGGACACACCGTGCACTTCTCCAGAGTGGCTGTTGCCAATTTACATCCCGCCCATCAGCGTAGCAAGGCTCCCATTTCTCCATGGCCTGTCCTGCATTTCTGGTTTTGACACTTTTTTCAGCATGGCCCTTTTGACCGATGGGAAGCGAGACTTCTCTGTAGCGCTGATTTGCCTTTCCAGGTTGCTTGGTTGGCCAAAAAGGGCGTATGCGTTTTTTCCTGAATATATTCAGGAAAAAACGCATACGCCCTTTTTGGCCAAGGGCATCATTGTCAACGTTTTGCCGCTTTTCATGTGCTTTAAAGGCGATTCGTATCTACCTCCTGAAATCTGTTTCGTGCAATTCTGCCTTGATTTCAAATCCTCTTCTTTGCCTTCCCTCAATATATTTGTGGACGAGAGTTATCATTTATAACTCTGCAGGTTTGTGAATTGCAGTGCCCTGAACCTCCATTTTACAACTCGCTTTTTTGGGAGCTGGCCGCAAAAGCGCAGGATGGCTTCAGGCCCTGTTCTGGTTCCGGGGGGCAGGCTGAGCCTGTGGTTAATTCTTCTTCCTGATGGGAAAATAGAGTGACCTGTGCCTGTCCCGACACCAAGAGCTAGTCTCTCGTTGGTTCCCCGTCTTCCCGTTCATCCTCAGGACAAATTGCAACCTGTACGGAACAGGAGGTTAAAGGTGCTGATGCTCCAAGTAGGGAGATTGCTAGTAAAGGGGCTGGAATGGCGAACCCGGGCACAAGGAGATGAGAAATGAGGTGCGTTTTAGAAACCTTTCCCCATCACACGGTGTACCATCTTCTGGGTTTCTCATGCATGTTTTCGATGTAGGAAGATGCCCTTGAAGCTGGAGATTTGGGACCCATGCGATGGGTACCACGCAGTATTCCTTTAAAGGGTCTGCGTTTGCTCACCCAACCTCACCAAACCTCTCAGCCCCAAGAGTGTCCACCCTTATGTCTCATCCAGCTGTGGGTCTAGATATGGTCAATCCAGGTTGCATCACAGCCCCTGAACTCATTGTGTAAGAATTTCTATCTCTTTCACTGTCGTTGTTTCATGGGTTTTTCAAAGTAATTTATTTTCATAATGGGGTTTAGCTGCTTTTCACGGCTGTGTTTATGCCGCTTTCCACCCACTTGACACACTAACAGAGAGATATCAATACATAGGCTTTAAGATTATTACTAGTCAGATATATTCTTGTGCGGTGAATAGGGCGTGTTGAGTCCAGTTCTCTGAGCAAGGAGTAGGTCTTGTCTACTACATATTGGGTTTATGGAACGGTATCTGAGCTAATTTGATACCCTTGTTTTATGTATCACCCCACCTCACCTTTCCCGTTAAGCAGCCATAGTGTGTTTTCTGCATGTGTGACTCTGTTCTGTTTTGTAATTCAGTTCAAGTGTAACGGTTTTTACATTCCCTCTATCAGTGATACCTTAGGAGAAGTGTCCTTTTCTGTGTGACTTATTTCACTTAGAATCGTCGTACCTAAATCCACTCATCATGCTGCTACTAACCTTATGACATTGATTTCATGGCTGAGTGATATTCCATTGTACATAAGGACCACAACTTCTTTATCCATTTTTCTCTTTCCTGGGATATTTAAGGTGGAATGAAGTGGAGGTCCTTGTCAACAGAGCAGCCCTCAACTTTGGGGTGCTTGTGTCTTGCTGATTTTTCATTTTCCCAATTTATACCCCCATGAGTGGAAGTGCCCTATGCTCTCTAAGCTGTGTTTTTCAGATGTTTCAGGACACACCGTACACTTCTCCAGAGTGGCTGTTGGCAATTTACATCCCGCCCATCAGTGTAGCAAGGCTCCCATTTCTCCATGGCCTGTCCTGCATTTCTGGTTTTGACACTTTTTTCAGCATGGCCCTTTTGACCGATGGGAAGCGAGACTTCTCTGTAGCGCTGATTTGCCTTTCCAGGTTGCTTGGTTGGCCAAAAAGGGCGTATGCGTTTTTTCCTGAATATATTCAGGAAAAAACGCATACGCCCTTTTTGGCCAAGGGCATCATTGTCAACGTTTTGCCGCTTTTCATGTGCTTTAAAGGCGATTCGTATCTACCTCCTGAAATCTGTTTCGTGCAATTCTGCCTTGATTTCAAATCCTCTTCTTTGCCTTCCCTCAATATATTTGTGGACGAGAGTTATCATTTATAACTCTGCAGGTTTGTGAATTGCAGTGCCCTGAACCTCCATTTTACAACTCGCTTTTTTGGGAGCTGGCCGCAAAAGCGCAGGATGGCTTCAGGCCCTGTTCTGGTTCCGGGGGGCAGGCTGAGCCTGTGGTTAATTCTTCTTCCTGATGGGAAAATAGAGTGACCTGTGCCTGTCCCGACACCAAGAGCTAGTCTCTCGTTGGTTCCCCGTCTTCCCGTTCATCCTCAGGACAAATTGCAACCTGTACGGAACAGGAGGTTAAAGGTGCTGATGCTCCAAGTAGGGAGATTGCTAGTAAAGTGGCTGGAATGGCGAACCCGGGCACAAGGAGATGAGAAATGAGGTGCGTTTTAGAAACCTTTCCCCATCACACGGTGTACCATCTTCTGGGTTTCTCATGCATGTTTTCGATGTAGGAAGATGCCCTTGAAGCTGGAGATTTGGGACCCATGCGATGGGTACCACGCAGTATTCCTTTAAAGGGTCTGCGTTTGCTCACCCAACCTCACCAAACCTCTCAGCCCCAAGAGTGTCCACCCTTATGTCTCATCCAGCTGTGGGTCTAGATATGGTCAATCCAGGTTGCATCACAGCCCCTGAACTCATTGTGTAAGAATTTCTATCTCTTTCACTGTCGTTGTTTCATGGGTTTTTCAAAGTAATTTATTTTCATAATGGGGTTTAGCTGCTTTTCACGGCTGTGTTTATGCCGCTTTCCACCCACTTGACACACTAACAGAGAGATATCAATACATAGGCTTTAAGATTATTACTAGTCAGATATATTCTTGTGCGGTGAATAGGGCGTGTTGAGTCCAGTTCTCTGAGCAAGGAGTAGGTCTTGTCTACTACATATTGGGTTTATGGAACGGTATCTGAGCTAATTTGATACCCTTGTTTTATGTATCACCCCACCTCACCTTTCCCGTTAAGCAGCCATAGTGTGTTTTCTGCATGTGTGACTCTGTTCTGTTTTGTAATTCAGTTCAAGTGTAACGGTTTTTACATTCCCTCTATCAGTGATACCTTATGAGAAGTGTCCTTTTCTGTGTGACTTATTTCACTTAGAATCGTCGTACCTAAATCCACTCATCATGCTGCTACTAACATTATGACATTGATTTCATGGCTGAGTGATATTCCATTGTACATAAGGACCACAACTTCTTTATCCATTTTTCTCTTTCCTGGGATATTTAAGGTGGAATGAAGTGGAGGTCCTTGTCAACAGAGCAGCCCTCAACTTTGGGGTGCTTGTGTCTTGCTGATTTTTCATTTTCCCAATTTATACCCCCATGAGTGGAAGTGCCCTATGCTCTCTAAGCTGTGTTTTTCAGATGTTTCAGGACACACCGTACACTTCTCCAGAGTGGCTGTTGGCAATTTACATCCCGCCCATCAGTGTAGCAAGGCTCCCATTTCTCCATGGCCTGTCCTGCATTTCTGGTTTTGACACTTTTTTCAGCATGGCCCTTTTGACCGATGGGAAGCGAGACTTCTCTGTAGCGCTGATTTACCTTTCCAGGTTGCTTGGTTGGCCAAAAAGGGCGTATGCGTTTTTTCCTGAATATATTCAGCAAAAAAGGCATACGCCCTTTTTGGCCAAGGGCCTCATTGTCAACGTTTTGCCGCTTTTCATGTGCTTTAAAGGCGATTCGTATCTACCTCCTGAAATCTGTTTCGTGCAATTCTGCCTTGATTTCAAATCCTCTTCTTTGCCTTCCCTCAATATATTTGTGGACGAGAGTTATCATTTATAACTCTGCAGGTTTGTGAATTGCAGTGCCCTGAACCTCCATTTTACAACTCGCTTTTTTGGGAGCTGGCCGCAAAAGCGCAGGATGGCTTCAGGCCCTGTTCTGGTTCCGGGGGGCAGGCTGAGCCTGTGGTTAATTCTTCTTCCTGATGGGAAAATAGAGTGACCTGTGCCTGTCCCGACACCAAGAGCTAGTCTCTCGTTGGTTCCCCGTCTTCCCGTTCATCCTCAGGACAAATTGCAACCTGTACGGAACAGGAGGTTAAAGGTGCTGATGCTCCAAGTAGGGAGATTGCTAGTAAAGGGGCTGGAATGGCGAACCCGGGCACAAGGAGATGAGAAATGAGGTGCGTTTTAGAAACCTTTCCCCATCACACGGTGTACCATCTTCTGGGTTTCTCATGCATGTTTTCGATGTAGGAAGATGCCCTTGAAGCTGGAGATTTGGGACCCATGCGATGGGTACCACGCAGTATTCCTTTAAAGGGTCTGCGTTTGCTCACCCAACCTCACCAAACCTCTCAGCCCCAAGAGTGTCCACCCTTATGTCTCATCCAGCTGTGGGTCTAGATATGGTCAATCCAGGTTGCATCACAGCCCCTGAACTCATTGTGTAAGAATTTCTATCTCTTTCACTGTCGTTGTTTCATGGGTTTTTCAAAGTAATTTATTTTCATAATGGGGTTTAGCTGCTTTTCACGGCTGTGTTTATGCCGCTTTCCACCCACTTGACACACTAACAGAGAGATATCAATACATAGGCTTTAAGATTATTACTAGTCAGATATATTCTTGTGCGGTGAATAGGGCGTGTTGAGTCCAGTTCTCTGAGCAAGGAGTAGGTCTTGTCTACTACATATTGGGTTTATGGAACGGTATCTGAGCTAATTTGATACCCTTGTTTTATGTATCACCCCACCTCACCTTTCCCGTTAAGCAGCCATAGTGTGTTTTCTGCATGTGTGACTCTGTTCTGTTTTGTAATTCAGTTCAAGTGTAACGGTTTTTACATTCCCTCTATCAGTGATACCTTAGGAGAAGTGTCCTTTTCTGTGTGACTTATTTCACTTAGAATCGTCGTACCTAAATCCACTCATCATGCTGCTACTAACCTTATGACATTGATTTCATGGCTGAGTGATATTCCATTGTACATAAGGACCACAACTTCTTTATCCATTTTTCTCTTTCCTGGGATATTTAAGGTGGAATGAAGTGGAGGTCCTTGTCAACAGAGCAGCCCTCAACTTTGGGGTGCTTGTGTCTTGCTGATTTTTCATTTTCCCAATTTATACCCCCATGAGTGGAAGTGCCCTATGCTCTCTAAGCTGTGTTTTTCAGATGTTTCAGGACACACCGTGCACTTCTCCAGAGTGGCTGTTGCCAATTTACATCCCGCCCATCAGCGTAGCAAGGCTCCCATTTCTCCATGGCCTGTCCTGCATTTCTGGTTTTGACACTTTTTTCAGCATGGCCCTTTTGACCGATGGGAAGCGAGACTTCTCTGTAGCGCTGATTTGCCTTTCCAGGTTGCTTGGTTGGCCAAAAAGGGCGTATGCGTTTTTTCCTGAATATATTCAGGAAAAAACGCATACGCCCTTTTTGGCCAAGGGCATCATTGTCAACGTTTTGCCGCTTTTCATGTGCTTTAAAGGCGATTCGTATCTACCTCCTGAAATCTGTTTCGTGCAATTCTGCCTTGATTTCAAATCCTCTTCTTTGCCTTCCCTCAATATATTTGTGGACGAGAGTTATCATTTATAACTCTGCAGGTTTGTGAATTGCAGTGCCCTGAACCTCCATTTTACAACTCGCTTTTTTGGGAGCTGGCCGCAAAAGCGCAGGATGGCTTCAGGCCCTGTTCTGGTTCCGGGGGGCAGGCTGAGCCTGTGGTTAATTCTTCTTCCTGATGGGAAAATAGAGTGACCTGTGCCTGTCCCGACACCAAGAGCTAGTCTCTCGTTGGTTCCCCGTCTTCCCGTTCATCCTCAGGACAAATTGCAACCTGTACGGAACAGGAGGTTAAAGGTGCTGATGCTCCAAGTAGGGAGATTGCTAGTAAAGGGGCTGGAATGGCGAACCCGGGCACAAGGAGATGAGAAATGAGGTGCGTTTTAGAAACCTTTCCCCATCACACGGTGTACCATCTTCTGGGTTTCTCATGCATGTTTTCGATGTAGGAAGATGCCCTTGAAGCTGGAGATTTGGGACCCATGCGATGGGTACCACGCAGTATTCCTTTAAAGGGTCTGCGTTTGCTCACCCAACCTCACCAAACCTCTCAGCCCCAAGAGTGTCCACCCTTATGTCTCATCCAGCTGTGGGTCTAGATATGGTCAATCCAGGTTGCATCACAGCCCCTGAACTCATTGTGTAAGAATTTCTATCTCTTTCACTGTCGTTGTTTCATGGGTTTTTCAAAGTAATTTATTTTCATAATGGGGTTTAGCTGCTTTTCACGGCTGTGTTTATGCCGCTTTCCACCCACTTGACACACTAACAGAGAGATATCAATACATAGGCTTTAAGATTATTACTAGTCAGATATATTCTTGTGCGGTGAATAGGGCGTGTTGAGTCCAGTTCTCTGAGCAAGGAGTAGGTCTTGTCTACTACATATTGGGTTTATGGAACGGTATCTGAGCTAATTTGATACCCTTGTTTTATGTATCACCCCACCTCACCTTTCCCGTTAAGCAGCCATAGTGTGTTTTCTGCATGTGTGACTCTGTTCTGTTTTGTAATTCAGTTCAAGTGTAACGGTTTTTACATTCCCTCTATCAGTGATACCTTAGGAGAAGTGTCCTTTTCTGTGTGACTTATTTCACTTAGAATCGTCGTACCTAAATCCACTCATCATGCTGCTACTAACATTATGACATTGATTTCATGGCTGAGTGATATTCCATTGTACATAAGGACCACAACTTCTTTATCCATTTTTCTCTTTCCTGGGATATTTAAGGTGGAATGAAGTGGAGGTCCTTGTCAACAGAGCAGCCCTCAACTTTGGGGTGCTTGTGTCTTGCTGATTTTTCATTTTCCCAATTTATACCCCCATGAGTGGAAGTGCCCTATGCTCTCTAAGCTGTGTTTTTCAGATGTTTCAGGACACACCGTACACTTCTCCAGAGTGGCTGTTGGCAATTTACATCCCGCCCATCAGTGTGGCAAGGCTCCCATTTCTCCATGGCCTGTCCTGCATTTCTGGTTTTGACACTTTTTTCAGCATGGCCCTTTTGACCGATGGGAAGCGAGACTTCTCTGTAGCGCTGATTTGCCTTTCCAGGTTGCTTGGTTGGCCAAAAAGGGCGTATGCGTTTTTTCCTGAATATATTCAGGAAAAAACGCATACGCCCTTTTTGGCCAAGGGCCTCATTGTCAACGTTTTGCCGCTTTTCATGTGCTTTAAAGGCGATTCGTATCTACCTCCTGAAATCTGTTTCGTGCAATTCTGCCTTGATTTCAAATCCTCTTCTTTGCCTTCCCTCAATATATTTGTGGACGAGAGTTATCATTTATAACTCTGCAGGTTTGTGAATTGCAGTGCCCTGAACCTCCATTTTACAACTCGCTTTTTTGGGAGCTGGCCGCAAAAGCGCAGGATGGCTTCAGGCCCTGTTCTGGTTCCGGGGGGCAGGCTGAGCCTGTGGTTAATTCTTCTTCCTGATGGGAAAATAGAGTGACCTGTGCCTGTCCCGACACCAAGAGCTAGTCTCTCGTTGGTTCCCCGTCTTCCCGTTCATCCTCAGGACAAATTGCAACCTGTACGGAACAGGAGGTTAAAGGTGCTGATGCTCCAAGTAGGGAGATTGCTAGTAAAGGGGCTGGAATGGCGAACCCGGGCACAAGGAGATGAGAAATGAGGTGCGTTTTAGAAACCTTTCCCCATCACACGGTGTACCATCTTCTGGGTTTCTCATGCATGTTTTCGATGTAGGAAGATGCCCTTGAAGCTGGAGATTTGGGACCCATGCGATGGGTACCACGCAGTATTCCTTTAAAGGGTCTGCGTTTGCTCACCCAACCTCACCAAACCTCTCAGCCCCAAGAGTGTCCACCCTTATGTCTCATCCAGCTGTGGGTCTAGATATGGTCAATCCAGGTTGCATCACAGCCCCTGAACTCATTGTGTAAGAATTTCTATCTCTTTCACTGTCGTTGTTTCATGGGTTTTTCAAAGTAATTTATTTTCATAATGGGGTTTAGCTGCTTTTCACGGCTGTGTTTATGCCGCTTTCCACCCACTTGACACACTAACAGAGAGATATCAATACATAGGCTTTAAGATTATTACTAGTCAGATATATTCTTGTGCGGTGAATAGGGCGTGTTGAGTCCAGTTCTCTGAGCAAGGAGTAGGTCTTGTCTACTACATATTGGGTTTATGGAACGGTATCTGAGCTAATTTGATACCCTTGTTTTATGTATCACCCCACCTCACCTTTCCCGTTAAGCAGCCATAGTGTGTTTTCTGCATGTGTGACTCTGTTCTGTTTTGTAATTCAGTTCAAGTGTAACGGTTTTTACATTCCCTCTATCAGTGATACCTTAGGAGAAGTGTCCTTTTCTGTGTGACTTATTTCACTTAGAATCGTCGTACCTAAATCCACTCATCATGCTGCTACTAACCTTATGACATTGATTTCATGGCTGAGTGATATTCCATTGTACATAAGGACCACAACTTCTTTATCCATTTTTCTCTTTCCTGGGATATTTAAGGTGGAATGAAGTGGAGGTCCTTGTCAACAGAGCAGCCCTCAACTTTGGGGTGCTTGTGTCTTGCTGATTTTTCATTTTCCCAATTTATACCCCCATGAGTGGAAGTGCCCTATGCTCTCTAAGCTGTGTTTTTCAGATGTTTCAGGACACACCGTACACTTCTCCAGAGTGGCTGTTGGCAATTTACATCCCGCCCATCAGTGTAGCAAGGCTCCCATTTCTCCATGGCCTGTCCTGCATTTCTGGTTTTGACACTTTTTTCAGCATGGCCCTTTTGACCGATGGGAAGCGAGACTTCTCTGTAGCGCTGATTTGCCTTTCCAGGTTGCTTGGTTGGCCAAAAAGGGCGTATGCGTTTTTTCCTGAATATATTCAGGAAAAAACGCATACGCCCTTTTTGGCCAAGGGCATCATTGTCAACGTTTTGCCGCTTTTCATGTGCTTTAAAGGCGATTCGTATCTACCTCCTGAAATCTGTTTCGTGCAATTCTGCCTTGATTTCAAATCCTCTTCTTTGCCTTCCCTCAATATATTTGTGGACGAGAGTTATCATTTATAACTCTGCAGGTTTGTGAATTGCAGTGCCCTGAACCTCCATTTTACAACTCGCTTTTTTGGGAGCTGGCCGCAAAAGCGCAGGATGGCTTCAGGCCCTGTTCTGGTTCCGGGGGGCAGGCTGAGCCTGTGGTTAATTCTTCTTCCTGATGGGAAAATAGAGTGACCTGTGCCTGTCCCGACACCAAGAGCTAGTCTCTCGTTGGTTCCCCGTCTTCCCGTTCATCCTCAGGACAAATTGCAACCTGTACGGAACAGGAGGTTAAAGGTGCTGATGCTCCAAGTAGGGAGATTGCTAGTAAAGGGGCTGGAATGGCGAACCCGGGCACAAGGAGATGAGAAATGAGGTGCGTTTTAGAAACCTTTCCCCATCACACGGTGTACCATCTTCTGGGTTTCTCATGCATGTTTTCGATGTAGGAAGATGCCCTTGAAGCTGGAGATTTGGGACCCATGCGATGGGTACCACGCAGTATTCCTTTAAAGGGTCTGCGTTTGCTCACCCAACCTCACCAAACCTCTCAGCCCCAAGAGTGTCCACCCTTATGTCTCATCCAGCTGTGGGTCTAGATATGGTCAATCCAGGTTGCATCACAGCCCCTGAACTCATTGTGTAAGAATTTCTATCTCTTTCACTGTCGTTGTTTCATGGGTTTTTCAAAGTAATTTATTTTCATAATGGGGTTTAGCTGCTTTTCACGGCTGTGTTTATGCCGCTTTCCACCCACTTGACACACTAACAGAGAGATATCAATACATAGGCTTTAAGATTATTACTAGTCAGATATATTCTTGTGCGGTGAATAGGGCGTGTTGAGTCCAGTTCTCTGAGCAAGGAGTAGGTCTTGTCTACTACATATTGGGTTTATGGAACGGTATCTGAGCTAATTTGATACCCTTGTTTTATGTATCACCCCACCTCACCTTTCCCGTTAAGCAGCCATAGTGTGTTTTCTGCATGTGTGACTCTGTTCTGTTTTGTAATTCAGTTCAAGTGTAACGGTTTTTACATTCCCTCTATCAGTGATACCTTATGAGAAGTGTCCTTTTCTGTGTGACTTATTTCACTTAGAATCGTCGTACCTAAATCCACTCATCATGCTGCTACTAACATTATGACATTGATTTCATGGCTGAGTGATATTCCATTGTACATAAGGACCACAACTTCTTTATCCATTTTTCTCTTTCCTGGGATATTTAAGGTGGAATGAAGTGGAGGTCCTTGTCAACAGAGCAGCCCTCAACTTTGGGGTGCTTGTGTCTTGCTGATTTTTCATTTTCCCAATTTATACCCCCATGAGTGGAAGTGCCCTATGCTCTCTAAGCTGTGTTTTTCAGATGTTTCAGGACACACCGTACACTTCTCCAGAGTGGCTGTTGGCAATTTACATCCCGCCCATCAGTGTAGCAAGGCTCCCATTTCTCCATGGCCTGTCCTGCATTTCTGGTTTTGACACTTTTTTCAGCATGGCCCTTTTGACCGATGGGAAGCGAGACTTCTCTGTAGCGCTGATTTACCTTTCCAGGTTGCTTGGTTGGCCAAAAAGGGCGTATGCGTTTTTTCCTGAATATATTCAGCAAAAAAGGCATACGCCCTTTTTGGCCAAGGGCCTCATTGTCAACGTTTTGCCGCTTTTCATGTGCTTTAAAGGCGATTCGTATCTACCTCCTGAAATCTGTTTCGTGCAATTCTGCCTTGATTTCAAATCCTCTTCTTTGCCTTCCCTCAATATATTTGTGGACGAGAGTTATCATTTATAACTCTGCAGGTTTGTGAATTGCAGTGCCCTGAACCTCCATTTTACAACTCGCTTTTTTGGGAGCTGGCCGCAAAAGCGCAGGATGGCTTCAGGCCCTGTTCTGGTTCCGGGGGGCAGGCTGAGCCTGTGGTTAATTCTTCTTCCTGATGGGAAAATAGAGTGACCTGTGCCTGTCCCGACACCAAGAGCTAGTCTCTCGTTGGTTCCCCGTCTTCCCGTTCATCCTCAGGACAAATTGCAACCTGTACGGAACAGGAGGTTAAAGGTGCTGATGCTCCAAGTAGGGAGATTGCTAGTAAAGGGGCTGGAATGGCGAACCCGGGCACAAGGAGATGAGAAATGAGGTGCGTTTTAGAAACCTTTCCCCATCACACGGTGTACCATCTTCTGGGTTTCTCATGCATGTTTTCGATGTAGGAAGATGCCCTTGAAGCTGGAGATTTGGGACCCATGCGATGGGTACCACGCAGTATTCCTTTAAAGGGTCTGCGTTTGCTCACCCAACCTCACCAAACCTCTCAGCCCCAAGAGTGTCCACCCTTATGTCTCATCCAGCTGTGGGTCTAGATATGGTCAATCCAGGTTGCATCACAGCCCCTGAACTCATTGTGTAAGAATTTCTATCTCTTTCACTGTCGTTGTTTCATGGGTTTTTCAAAGTAATTTATTTTCATAATGGGGTTTAGCTGCTTTTCACGGCTGTGTTTATGCCGCTTTCCACCCACTTGACACACTAACAGAGAGATATCAATACATAGGCTTTAAGATTATTACTAGTCAGATATATTCTTGTGCGGTGAATAGGGCGTGTTGAGTCCAGTTCTCTGAGCAAGGAGTAGGTCTTGTCTACTACATATTGGGTTTATGGAACGGTATCTGAGCTAATTTGATACCCTTGTTTTATGTATCACCCCACCTCACCTTTCCCGTTAAGCAGCCATAGTGTGTTTTCTGCATGTGTGACTCTGTTCTGTTTTGTAATTCAGTTCAAGTGTAACGGTTTTTACAT
Organism: Balaenoptera borealis; assembly: GCF_965194805.1. Taxonomy (NCBI): domain Eukaryota; kingdom Metazoa; phylum Chordata; class Mammalia; order Artiodactyla; family Balaenopteridae; genus Balaenoptera; species Balaenoptera borealis. The sequence continues at coordinate 123,499 of NW_028122844.1, read as the reverse complement.
TCCCTCTATCAGTGATACCTTAGGAGAAGTGTCCTTTTCTGTGTGACTTATTTCACTTAGAATCGTCGTACCTAAATCCACTCATCATGCTGCTACTAACCTTATGACATTGATTTCATGGCTGAGTGATATTCCATTGTACATAAGGACCACAACTTCTTTATCCATTTTTCTCTTTCCTGGGATATTTAAGGTGGAATGAAGTGGAGGTCCTTGTCAACAGAGCAGCCCTCAACTTTGGGGTGCTTGTGTCTTGCTGATTTTTCATTTTCCCAATTTATACCCCCATGAGTGGAAGTGCCCTATGCTCTCTAAGCTGTGTTTTTCAGATGTTTCAGGACACACCGTGCACTTCTCCAGAGTGGCTGTTGCCAATTTACATCCCGCCCATCAGCGTAGCAAGGCTCCCATTTCTCCATGGCCTGTCCTGCATTTCTGGTTTTGACACTTTTTTCAGCATGGCCCTTTTGACCGATGGGAAGCGAGACTTCTCTGTAGCGCTGATTTGCCTTTCCAGGTTGCTTGGTTGGCCAAAAAGGGCGTATGCGTTTTTTCCTGAATATATTCAGGAAAAAACGCATACGCCCTTTTTGGCCAAGGGCATCATTGTCAACGTTTTGCCGCTTTTCATGTGCTTTAAAGGCGATTCGTATCTACCTCCTGAAATCTGTTTCGTGCAATTCTGCCTTGATTTCAAATCCTCTTCTTTGCCTTCCCTCAATATATTTGTGGACGAGAGTTATCATTTATAACTCTGCAGGTTTGTGAATTGCAGTGCCCTGAACCTCCATTTTACAACTCGCTTTTTTGGGAGCTGGCCGCAAAAGCGCAGGATGGCTTCAGGCCCTGTTCTGGTTCCGGGGGGCAGGCTGAGCCTGTGGTTAATTCTTCTTCCTGATGGGAAAATAGAGTGACCTGTGCCTGTCCCGACACCAAGAGCTAGTCTCTCGTTGGTTCCCCGTCTTCCCGTTCATCCTCAGGACAAATTGCAACCTGTACGGAACAGGAGGTTAAAGGTGCTGATGCTCCAAGTAGGGAGATTGCTAGTAAAGGGGCTGGAATGGCGAACCCGGGCACAAGGAGATGAGAAATGAGGTGCGTTTTAGAAACCTTTCCCCATCACACGGTGTACCATCTTCTGGGTTTCTCATGCATGTTTTCGATGTAGGAAGATGCCCTTGAAGCTGGAGATTTGGGACCCATGCGATGGGTACCACGCAGTATTCCTTTAAAGGGTCTGCGTTTGCTCACCCAACCTCACCAAACCTCTCAGCCCCAAGAGTGTCCACCCTTATGTCTCATCCAGCTGTGGGTCTAGATATGGTCAATCCAGGTTGCATCACAGCCCCTGAACTCATTGTGTAAGAATTTCTATCTCTTTCACTGTCGTTGTTTCATGGGTTTTTCAAAGTAATTTATTTTCATAATGGGGTTTAGCTGCTTTTCACGGCTGTGTTTATGCCGCTTTCCACCCACTTGACACACTAACAGAGAGATATCAATACATAGGCTTTAAGATTATTACTAGTCAGATATATTCTTGTGCGGTGAATAGGGCGTGTTGAGTCCAGTTCTCTGAGCAAGGAGTAGGTCTTGTCTACTACATATTGGGTTTATGGAACGGTATCTGAGCTAATTTGATACCCTTGTTTTATGTATCACCCCACCTCACCTTTCCCGTTAAGCAGCCATAGTGTGTTTTCTGCATGTGTGACTCTGTTCTGTTTTGTAATTCAGTTCAAGTGTAACGGTTTTTACATTCCCTCTATCAGTGATACCTTAGGAGAAGTGTCCTTTTCTGTGTGACTTATTTCACTTAGAATCGTCGTACCTAAATCCACTCATCATGCTGCTACTAACATTATGACATTGATTTCATGGCTGAGTGATATTCCATTGTACATAAGGACCACAACTTCTTTATCCATTTTTCTCTTTCCTGGGATATTTAAGGTGGAATGAAGTGGAGGTCCTTGTCAACAGAGCAGCCCTCAACTTTGGGGTGCTTGTGTCTTGCTGATTTTTCATTTTCCCAATTTATACCCCCATGAGTGGAAGTGCCCTATGCTCTCTAAGCTGTGTTTTTCAGATGTTTCAGGACACACCGTACACTTCTCCAGAGTGGCTGTTGGCAATTTACATCCCGCCCATCAGTGTGGCAAGGCTCCCATTTCTCCATGGCCTGTCCTGCATTTCTGGTTTTGACACTTTTTTCAGCATGGCCCTTTTGACCGATGGGAAGCGAGACTTCTCTGTAGCGCTGATTTGCCTTTCCAGGTTGCTTGGTTGGCCAAAAAGGGCGTATGCGTTTTTTCCTGAATATATTCAGGAAAAAACGCATACGCCCTTTTTGGCCAAGGGCCTCATTGTCAACGTTTTGCCGCTTTTCATGTGCTTTAAAGGCGATTCGTATCTACCTCCTGAAATCTGTTTCGTGCAATTCTGCCTTGATTTCAAATCCTCTTCTTTGCCTTCCCTCAATATATTTGTGGACGAGAGTTATCATTTATAACTCTGCAGGTTTGTGAATTGCAGTGCCCTGAACCTCCATTTTACAACTCGCTTTTTTGGGAGCTGGCCGCAAAAGCGCAGGATGGCTTCAGGCCCTGTTCTGGTTCCGGGGGGCAGGCTGAGCCTGTGGTTAATTCTTCTTCCTGATGGGAAAATAGAGTGACCTGTGCCTGTCCCGACACCAAGAGCTAGTCTCTCGTTGGTTCCCCGTCTTCCCGTTCATCCTCAGGACAAATTGCAACCTGTACGGAACAGGAGGTTAAAGGTGCTGATGCTCCAAGTAGGGAGATTGCTAGTAAAGGGGCTGGAATGGCGAACCCGGGCACAAGGAGATGAGAAATGAGGTGCGTTTTAGAAACCTTTCCCCATCACACGGTGTACCATCTTCTGGGTTTCTCATGCATGTTTTCGATGTAGGAAGATGCCCTTGAAGCTGGAGATTTGGGACCCATGCGATGGGTACCACGCAGTATTCCTTTAAAGGGTCTGCGTTTGCTCACCCAACCTCACCAAACCTCTCAGCCCCAAGAGTGTCCACCCTTATGTCTCATCCAGCTGTGGGTCTAGATATGGTCAATCCAGGTTGCATCACAGCCCCTGAACTCATTGTGTAAGAATTTCTATCTCTTTCACTGTCGTTGTTTCATGGGTTTTTCAAAGTAATTTATTTTCATAATGGGGTTTAGCTGCTTTTCACGGCTGTGTTTATGCCGCTTTCCACCCACTTGACACACTAACAGAGAGATATCAATACATAGGCTTTAAGATTATTACTAGTCAGATATATTCTTGTGCGGTGAATAGGGCGTGTTGAGTACAGTTCTCTGAGCAAGGAGTAGGTCTTGTCTACTACATATTGGGTTTATGGAACGGTATCTGAGCTAATTTGATACCCTTGTTTTATGTATCACCCCACCTCACCTTTCCCGTTAAGCAGCCATAGTGTGTTTTCTGCATGTGTGACTCTGTTCTGTTTTGTAATTCAGTTCAAGTGTAACGGTTTTTACATTCCCTCTATCAGTGATACCTTAGGAGAAGTGTCCTTTTCTGTGTGACTTATTTCACTTAGAATCGTCGTACCTAAATCCACTCATCATGCTGCTACTAACCTTATGACATTGATTTCATGGCTGAGTGATATTCCATTGTACATAAGGACCACAACTTCTTTATCCATTTTTCTCTTTCCTGGGATATTTAAGGTGGAATGAAGTGGAGGTCCTTGTCAACAGAGCAGCCCTCAACTTTGGGGTGCTTGTGTCTTGCTGATTTTTCATTTTCCCAATTTATACCCCCATGAGTGGAAGTGCCCTATGCTCTCTAAGCTGTGTTTTTCAGATGTTTCAGGACACACCGTGCACTTCTCCAGAGTGGCTGTTGCCAATTTACATCCCGCCCATCAGCGTAGCAAGGCTCCCATTTCTCCATGGCCTGTCCTGCATTTCTGGTTTTGACACTTTTTTCAGCATGGCCCTTTTGACCGATGGGAAGCGAGACTTCTCTGTAGCGCTGATTTGCCTTTCCAGGTTGCTTGGTTGGCCAAAAAGGGCGTATGCGTTTTTTCCTGAATATATTCAGGAAAAAACGCATACGCCCTTTTTGGCCAAGGGCATCATTGTCAACGTTTTGCCGCTTTTCATGTGCTTTAAAGGCGATTCGTATCTACCTCCTGAAATCTGTTTCGTGCAATTCTGCCTTGATTTCAAATCCTCTTCTTTGCCTTCCCTCAATATATTTGTGGACGAGAGTTATCATTTATAACTCTGCAGGTTTGTGAATTGCAGTGCCCTGAACCTCCATTTTACAACTCGCTTTTTTGGGAGCTGGCCGCAAAAGCGCAGGATGGCTTCAGGCCCTGTTCTGGTTCCGGGGGGCAGGCTGAGCCTGTGGTTAATTCTTCTTCCTGATGGGAAAATAGAGTGACCTGTGCCTGTCCCGACACCAAGAGCTAGTCTCTCGTTGGTTCCCCGTCTTCCCGTTCATCCTCAGGACAAATTGCAACCTGTACGGAACAGGAGGTTAAAGGTGCTGATGCTCCAAGTAGGGAGATTGCTAGTAAAGGGGCTGGAATGGCGAACCCGGGCACAAGGAGATGAGAAATGAGGTGCGTTTTAGAAACCTTTCCCCATCACACGGTGTACCATCTTCTGGGTTTCTCATGCATGTTTTCGATGTAGGAAGATGCCCTTGAAGCTGGAGATTTGGGACCCATGCGATGGGTACCACGCAGTATTCCTTTAAAGGGTCTGCGTTTGCTCACCCAACCTCACCAAACCTCTCAGCCCCAAGAGTGTCCACCCTTATGTCTCATCCAGCTGTGGGTCTAGATATGGTCAATCCAGGTTGCATCACAGCCCCTGAACTCATTGTGTAAGAATTTCTATCTCTTTCACTGTCGTTGTTTCATGGGTTTTTCAAAGTAATTTATTTTCATAATGGGGTTTAGCTGCTTTTCACGGCTGTGTTTATGCCGCTTTCCACCCACTTGACACACTAACAGAGAGATATCAATACATAGGCTTTAAGATTATTACTAGTCAGATATATTCTTGTGCGGTGAATAGGGCGTGTTGAGTCCAGTTCTCTGAGCAAGGAGTAGGTCTTGTCTACTACATATTGGGTTTATGGAACGGTATCTGAGCTAATTTGATACCCTTGTTTTATGTATCACCCCACCTCACCTTTCCCGTTAAGCAGCCATAGTGTGTTTTCTGCATGTGTGACTCTGTTCTGTTTTGTAATTCAGTTCAAGTGTAACGGTTTTTACATTCCCTCTATCAGTGATACCTTAGGAGAAGTGTCCTTTTCTGTGTGACTTATTTCACTTAGAATCGTCGTACCTAAATCCACTCATCATGCTGCTACTAACCTTATGACATTGATTTCATGGCTGAGTGATATTCCATTGTACATAAGGACCACAACTTCTTTATCCATTTTTCTCTTTCCTGGGATATTTAAGGTGGAATGAAGTGGAGGTCCTTGTCAACAGAGCAGCCCTCAACTTTGGGGTGCTTGTGTCTTGCTGATTTTTCATTTTCCCAATTTATACCCCCATGAGTGGAAGTGCCCTATGCTCTCTAAGCTGTGTTTTTCAGATGTTTCAGGACACACCGTACACTTCTCCAGAGTGGCTGTTGGCAATTTACATCCCGCCCATCAGTGTAGCAAGGCTCCCATTTCTCCATGGCCTGTCCTGCATTTCTGGTTTTGACACTTTTTTCAGCATGGCCCTTTTGACCGATGGGAAGCGAGACTTCTCTGTAGCGCTGATTTGCCTTTCCAGGTTGCTTGGTTGGCCAAAAAGGGCGTATGCGTTTTTTCCTGAATATATTCAGGAAAAAACGCATACGCCCTTTTTGGCCAAGGGCATCATTGTCAACGTTTTGCCGCTTTTCATGTGCTTTAAAGGCGATTCGTATCTACCTCCTGAAATCTGTTTCGTGCAATTCTGCCTTGATTTCAAATCCTCTTCTTTGCCTTCCCTCAATATATTTGTGGACGAGAGTTATCATTTATAACTCTGCAGGTTTGTGAATTGCAGTGCCCTGAACCTCCATTTTACAACTCGCTTTTTTGGGAGCTGGCCGCAAAAGCGCAGGATGGCTTCAGGCCCTGTTCTGGTTCCGGGGGGCAGGCTGAGCCTGTGGTTAATTCTTCTTCCTGATGGGAAAATAGAGTGACCTGTGCCTGTCCCGACACCAAGAGCTAGTCTCTCGTTGGTTCCCCGTCTTCCCGTTCATCCTCAGGACAAATTGCAACCTGTACGGAACAGGAGGTTAAAGGTGCTGATGCTCCAAGTAGGGAGATTGCTAGTAAAGTGGCTGGAATGGCGAACCCGGGCACAAGGAGATGAGAAATGAGGTGCGTTTTAGAAACCTTTCCCCATCACACGGTGTACCATCTTCTGGGTTTCTCATGCATGTTTTCGATGTAGGAAGATGCCCTTGAAGCTGGAGATTTGGGACCCATGCGATGGGTACCACGCAGTATTCCTTTAAAGGGTCTGCGTTTGCTCACCCAACCTCACCAAACCTCTCAGCCCCAAGAGTGTCCACCCTTATGTCTCATCCAGCTGTGGGTCTAGATATGGTCAATCCAGGTTGCATCACAGCCCCTGAACTCATTGTGTAAGAATTTCTATCTCTTTCACTGTCGTTGTTTCATGGGTTTTTCAAAGTAATTTATTTTCATAATGGGGTTTAGCTGCTTTTCACGGCTGTGTTTATGCCGCTTTCCACCCACTTGACACACTAACAGAGAGATATCAATACATAGGCTTTAAGATTATTACTAGTCAGATATATTCTTGTGCGGTGAATAGGGCGTGTTGAGTCCAGTTCTCTGAGCAAGGAGTAGGTCTTGTCTACTACATATTGGGTTTATGGAACGGTATCTGAGCTAATTTGATACCCTTGTTTTATGTATCACCCCACCTCACCTTTCCCGTTAAGCAGCCATAGTGTGTTTTCTGCATGTGTGACTCTGTTCTGTTTTGTAATTCAGTTCAAGTGTAACGGTTTTTACATTCCCTCTATCAGTGATACCTTATGAGAAGTGTCCTTTTCTGTGTGACTTATTTCACTTAGAATCGTCGTACCTAAATCCACTCATCATGCTGCTACTAACATTATGACATTGATTTCATGGCTGAGTGATATTCCATTGTACATAAGGACCACAACTTCTTTATCCATTTTTCTCTTTCCTGGGATATTTAAGGTGGAATGAAGTGGAGGTCCTTGTCAACAGAGCAGCCCTCAACTTTGGGGTGCTTGTGTCTTGCTGATTTTTCATTTTCCCAATTTATACCCCCATGAGTGGAAGTGCCCTATGCTCTCTAAGCTGTGTTTTTCAGATGTTTCAGGACACACCGTACACTTCTCCAGAGTGGCTGTTGGCAATTTACATCCCGCCCATCAGTGTAGCAAGGCTCCCATTTCTCCATGGCCTGTCCTGCATTTCTGGTTTTGACACTTTTTTCAGCATGGCCCTTTTGACCGATGGGAAGCGAGACTTCTCTGTAGCGCTGATTTACCTTTCCAGGTTGCTTGGTTGGCCAAAAAGGGCGTATGCGTTTTTTCCTGAATATATTCAGCAAAAAAGGCATACGCCCTTTTTGGCCAAGGGCCTCATTGTCAACGTTTTGCCGCTTTTCATGTGCTTTAAAGGCGATTCGTATCTACCTCCTGAAATCTGTTTCGTGCAATTCTGCCTTGATTTCAAATCCTCTTCTTTGCCTTCCCTCAATATATTTGTGGACGAGAGTTATCATTTATAACTCTGCAGGTTTGTGAATTGCAGTGCCCTGAACCTCCATTTTACAACTCGCTTTTTTGGGAGCTGGCCGCAAAAGCGCAGGATGGCTTCAGGCCCTGTTCTGGTTCCGGGGGGCAGGCTGAGCCTGTGGTTAATTCTTCTTCCTGATGGGAAAATAGAGTGACCTGTGCCTGTCCCGACACCAAGAGCTAGTCTCTCGTTGGTTCCCCGTCTTCCCGTTCATCCTCAGGACAAATTGCAACCTGTACGGAACAGGAGGTTAAAGGTGCTGATGCTCCAAGTAGGGAGATTGCTAGTAAAGGGGCTGGAATGGCGAACCCGGGCACAAGGAGATGAGAAATGAGGTGCGTTTTAGAAACCTTTCCCCATCACACGGTGTACCATCTTCTGGGTTTCTCATGCATGTTTTCGATGTAGGAAGATGCCCTTGAAGCTGGAGATTTGGGACCCATGCGATGGGTACCACGCAGTATTCCTTTAAAGGGTCTGCGTTTGCTCACCCAACCTCACCAAACCTCTCAGCCCCAAGAGTGTCCACCCTTATGTCTCATCCAGCTGTGGGTCTAGATATGGTCAATCCAGGTTGCATCACAGCCCCTGAACTCATTGTGTAAGAATTTCTATCTCTTTCACTGTCGTTGTTTCATGGGTTTTTCAAAGTAATTTATTTTCATAATGGGGTTTAGCTGCTTTTCACGGCTGTGTTTATGCCGCTTTCCACCCACTTGACACACTAACAGAGAGATATCAATACATAGGCTTTAAGATTATTACTAGTCAGATATATTCTTGTGCGGTGAATAGGGCGTGTTGAGTCCAGTTCTCTGAGCAAGGAGTAGGTCTTGTCTACTACATATTGGGTTTATGGAACGGTATCTGAGCTAATTTGATACCCTTGTTTTATGTATCACCCCACCTCACCTTTCCCGTTAAGCAGCCATAGTGTGTTTTCTGCATGTGTGACTCTGTTCTGTTTTGTAATTCAGTTCAAGTGTAACGGTTTTTACATTCCCTCTATCAGTGATACCTTAGGAGAAGTGTCCTTTTCTGTGTGACTTATTTCACTTAGAATCGTCGTACCTAAATCCACTCATCATGCTGCTACTAACCTTATGACATTGATTTCATGGCTGAGTGATATTCCATTGTACATAAGGACCACAACTTCTTTATCCATTTTTCTCTTTCCTGGGATATTTAAGGTGGAATGAAGTGGAGGTCCTTGTCAACAGAGCAGCCCTCAACTTTGGGGTGCTTGTGTCTTGCTGATTTTTCATTTTCCCAATTTATACCCCCATGAGTGGAAGTGCCCTATGCTCTCTAAGCTGTGTTTTTCAGATGTTTCAGGACACACCGTGCACTTCTCCAGAGTGGCTGTTGCCAATTTACATCCCGCCCATCAGCGTAGCAAGGCTCCCATTTCTCCATGGCCTGTCCTGCATTTCTGGTTTTGACACTTTTTTCAGCATGGCCCTTTTGACCGATGGGAAGCGAGACTTCTCTGTAGCGCTGATTTGCCTTTCCAGGTTGCTTGGTTGGCCAAAAAGGGCGTATGCGTTTTTTCCTGAATATATTCAGGAAAAAACGCATACGCCCTTTTTGGCCAAGGGCATCATTGTCAACGTTTTGCCGCTTTTCATGTGCTTTAAAGGCGATTCGTATCTACCTCCTGAAATCTGTTTCGTGCAATTCTGCCTTGATTTCAAATCCTCTTCTTTGCCTTCCCTCAATATATTTGTGGACGAGAGTTATCATTTATAACTCTGCAGGTTTGTGAATTGCAGTGCCCTGAACCTCCATTTTACAACTCGCTTTTTTGGGAGCTGGCCGCAAAAGCGCAGGATGGCTTCAGGCCCTGTTCTGGTTCCGGGGGGCAGGCTGAGCCTGTGGTTAATTCTTCTTCCTGATGGGAAAATAGAGTGACCTGTGCCTGTCCCGACACCAAGAGCTAGTCTCTCGTTGGTTCCCCGTCTTCCCGTTCATCCTCAGGACAAATTGCAACCTGTACGGAACAGGAGGTTAAAGGTGCTGATGCTCCAAGTAGGGAGATTGCTAGTAAAGGGGCTGGAATGGCGAACCCGGGCACAAGGAGATGAGAAATGAGGTGCGTTTTAGAAACCTTTCCCCATCACACGGTGTACCATCTTCTGGGTTTCTCATGCATGTTTTCGATGTAGGAAGATGCCCTTGAAGCTGGAGATTTGGGACCCATGCGATGGGTACCACGCAGTATTCCTTTAAAGGGTCTGCGTTTGCTCACCCAACCTCACCAAACCTCTCAGCCCCAAGAGTGTCCACCCTTATGTCTCATCCAGCTGTGGGTCTAGATATGGTCAATCCAGGTTGCATCACAGCCCCTGAACTCATTGTGTAAGAATTTCTATCTCTTTCACTGTCGTTGTTTCATGGGTTTTTCAAAGTAATTTATTTTCATAATGGGGTTTAGCTGCTTTTCACGGCTGTGTTTATGCCGCTTTCCACCCACTTGACACACTAACAGAGAGATATCAATACATAGGCTTTAAGATTATTACTAGTCAGATATATTCTTGTGCGGTGAATAGGGCGTGTTGAGTCCAGTTCTCTGAGCAAGGAGTAGGTCTTGTCTACTACATATTGGGTTTATGGAACGGTATCTGAGCTAATTTGATACCCTTGTTTTATGTATCACCCCACCTCACCTTTCCCGTTAAGCAGCCATAGTGTGTTTTCTGCATGTGTGACTCTGTTCTGTTTTGTAATTCAGTTCAAGTGTAACGGTTTTTACATTCCCTCTATCAGTGATACCTTAGGAGAAGTGTCCTTTTCTGTGTGACTTATTTCACTTAGAATCGTCGTACCTAAATCCACTCATCATGCTGCTACTAACATTATGACATTGATTTCATGGCTGAGTGATATTCCATTGTACATAAGGACCACAACTTCTTTATCCATTTTTCTCTTTCCTGGGATATTTAAGGTGGAATGAAGTGGAGGTCCTTGTCAACAGAGCAGCCCTCAACTTTGGGGTGCTTGTGTCTTGCTGATTTTTCATTTTCCCAATTTATACCCCCATGAGTGGAAGTGCCCTATGCTCTCTAAGCTGTGTTTTTCAGATGTTTCAGGACACACCGTACACTTCTCCAGAGTGGCTGTTGGCAATTTACATCCCGCCCATCAGTGTGGCAAGGCTCCCATTTCTCCATGGCCTGTCCTGCATTTCTGGTTTTGACACTTTTTTCAGCATGGCCCTTTTGACCGATGGGAAGCGAGACTTCTCTGTAGCGCTGATTTGCCTTTCCAGGTTGCTTGGTTGGCCAAAAAGGGCGTATGCGTTTTTTCCTGAATATATTCAGGAAAAAACGCATACGCCCTTTTTGGCCAAGGGCCTCATTGTCAACGTTTTGCCGCTTTTCATGTGCTTTAAAGGCGATTCGTATCTACCTCCTGAAATCTGTTTCGTGCAATTCTGCCTTGATTTCAAATCCTCTTCTTTGCCTTCCCTCAATATATTTGTGGACGAGAGTTATCATTTATAACTCTGCAGGTTTGTGAATTGCAGTGCCCTGAACCTCCATTTTACAACTCGCTTTTTTGGGAGCTGGCCGCAAAAGCGCAGGATGGCTTCAGGCCCTGTTCTGGTTCCGGGGGGCAGGCTGAGCCTGTGGTTAATTCTTCTTCCTGATGGGAAAATAGAGTGACCTGTGCCTGTCCCGACACCAAGAGCTAGTCTCTCGTTGGTTCCCCGTCTTCCCGTTCATCCTCAGGACAAATTGCAACCTGTACGGAACAGGAGGTTAAAGGTGCTGATGCTCCAAGTAGGGAGATTGCTAGTAAAGTGGCTGGAATGGCGAACCCGGGCACAAGGAGATGAGAAATGAGGTGCGTTTTAGAAACCTTTCCCCATCACACGGTGTACCATCTTCTGGGTTTCTCATGCATGTTTTCGATGTAGGAAGATGCCCTTGAAGCTGGAGATTTGGGACCCATGCGATGGGTACCACGCAGTATTACTTTAAAGGGTCTGTGTTTGCTCACCCAACCTCACCAAACCTCTCAGCCCCAAGAGTGTCCACCCTTATGTCTCATCCAGCTGTGGGTCTAGATATGGTCAATCCAGGTTGCATCACAGCCCCTGAACTCATTGTGTAAGAATTTCTATCTCTTTCACTGTCGTTGTTTCATGGGTTTTTCAAAGTAATTTATTTTCATAATGGGGTTTAGCTGCTTTTCACGGCTGTGTTTATGCCGCTTTCCACCCACTTGACACACTAACAGAGAGATATCAATACATAGGCTTTAAGATTATTACTAGTCAGATATATTCTTGTGCGGTGAATAGGGCGTGTTGAGTCCAGTTCTCTGAGCAAGGAGTAGGTCTTGTCTACTACATATTGGGTTTATGGAACGGTATCTGAGCTAATTTGATACCCTTGTTTTATGTATCACCCCACCTCACCTTTCCCGTTAAGCAGCCATAGTGTGTTTTCTGCATGTGTGACTCTGTTCTGTTTTGTAATTCAGTTCAAGTGTAACGGTTTTTACATTCCCTCTATCAGTGATACCTTAGGAGAAGTGTCCTTTTCTGTGTGACTTATTTCACTTAGAATCGTCGTACCTAAATCCACTCATCATGCTGCTACTAACATTATGACATTGATTTCATGGCTGAGTGATATTCCATTGTACATAAGGACCACAACTTCTTTATCCATTTTTCTCTTTCCTGGGATATTTAAGGTGGAATGAAGTGGAGGTCCTTGTCAACAGAGCAGCCCTCAACTTTGGGGTGCTTGTGTCTTGCTGATTTTTCATTTTCCCAATTTATACCCCCATGAGTGGAAGTGCCCTATGCTCTCTAAGCTGTGTTTTTCAGATGTTTCAGGACACACCGTGCACTTCTCCAGAGTGGCTGTTGGCAATTTACATCCCGCCCATCAGTGTAGCAAGGCTCCCATTTCTCCATGGCCTGTCCTGCATTTCTGGTTTTGACACTTTTTTCAGCATGGCCCTTTTGACCGATGGGAAGCGAGACTTCTCTGTAGCGCTGATTTGCCTTTCCAGGTTGCTTGGTTGGCCAAAAAGGGCGTATGCGTTTTTTCCTGAATATATTCAGGAAAAAACGCATACGCCCTTTTTGGCCAAGGGCATCATTGTCAACGTTTTGCCGCTTTTCATGTGCTTTAAAGGCGATTCGTATCTACCTCCTGAAATCTGTTTCGTGCAATTCTGCCTTGATTTCAAATCCTCTTCTTTGCCTTCCCTCAATATATTTGTGGACGAGTGTTATCATTTATAACTCTGCAGGTTTGTGAATTGCAGTGCCCTGAACCTCCATTTTACAACTCGCTTTTTTGGGAGCTGGCCGCAAAAGCGCAGGATGGCTTCAGGCCCTGTTCTGGTTCCGGGGGGCAGGCTGAGCCTGTGGTTAATTCTTCTTCCTGATGGGAAAATAGAGTGACCTGTGCCTGTCCCGACACCAAGAGCTAGTCTCTCGTTGGTTCCCCGTCTTCCCGTTCATCCTCAGGACAAATTGCAACCTGTACGGAACAGGAGGTTAAAGGTGCTGATGCTCCAAGTAGGGAGATTGCTAGTAAAGAGGCTGGAATGGCGAACCCGGGCACAAGGAGATGAGAAATGAGGTGCGTTTTAGAAACCTTTCCCCATCACACGGTGTACCATCTTCTGGGTTTCTCATGCATGTTTTCGATGTAGGAAGATGCCCTTGAAGCTGGAGATTTGGGACCCATGCGATGGGTACCACGCAGTATTCCTTTAAAGGGTCTGCGTTTGCTCACCCAACCTCACCAAAACTCTCAGCCCCAAGAGTGTCCACCCTTATGTCTCATCCAGCTGTGGGTCTAGATATGGTCAATCCAGGTTGCATCACAGCCCCTGAACTCATTGTGTAAGAATTTCTATCTCTTTCACTGTCGTTGTTTCATGGGTTTTTCAAAGTAATTTATTTTCATAATGGGGTTTAGCTGCTTTTCACGGCTGTGTTTATGCCGCTTTCCACCCACTTGACACACTAACAGAGAGATATCAATACATAGGCTTTAAGATTATTACTAGTCAGATATATTCTTGTGCGGTGAATAGGGCGTGTTGAGTCCAGTTCTCTGAGCAAGGAGTAGGTCTTGTCTACTACATATTGGGTTTATGGAACGGTATCTGAGCTAATTTGATACCCTTGTTTTATGTATCACCCCACCTCACCTTTCCCGTTAAGCAGCCATAGTGTGTTTTCTGCATGTGTGACTCTGTTCTGTTTTGTAATTCAGTTCAAGTGTAACGGTTTTTACATTCCCTCTATCAGTGATACCTTATGAGAAGTGTCCTTTTCTGTGTGACTTATTTCACTTAGAATCGTCGTACCTAAATCCACTCATCATGCTGCTACTAACCTTATGACATTGATTTCATGGCTGAGTGATATTCCATTGTACATAAGGACCACAACTTCTTTATCCATTTTTCTCTTTCCTGGGATATTTAAGGTGGAATGAAGTGGAGGTCCTTGTCAACAGAGCAGCCCTCAACTTTGGGGTGCTTGTGTCTTGCTGATTTTTCATTTTCCCAATTTATACCCCCATGAGTGGAAGTGCCCTATGCTCTCTAAGCTGTGTTTTTCAGATGTTTCAGGACACACCGTGCACTTCTCCAGAGTGGCTGTTGCCAATTTACATCCCGCCCATCAGCGTAGCAAGGCTCCCATTTCTCCATGGCCTGTCCTGCATTTCTGGTTTTGACACTTTTTTCAGCATGGCCCTTTTGACCGATGGGAAGCGAGACTTCTCTGTAGCGCTGATTTGCCTTTCCAGGTTGCTTGGTTGGCCAAAAAGGGCGTATGCGTTTTTTCCTGAATATATTCAGGAAAAAACGCATACGCCCTTTTTGGCCAAGGGCATCATTGTCAACGTTTTGCCGCTTTTCATGTGCTTTAAAGGCGATTCGTATCTACCTCCTGAAATCTGTTTCGTGCAATTCTGCCTTGATTTCAAATCCTCTTCTTTGCCTTCCCTCAATATATTTGTGGACGAGAGTTATCATTTATAACTCTGCAGGTTTGTGAATTGCAGTGCCCTGAACCTCCATTTTACAACTCGCTTTTTTGGGAGCTGGCCGCAAAAGCGCAGGACGGCTTCAGGCCCTGTTCTGGTTCCGGGGGGCAGGCTGAGCCTGTGGTTAATTCTTCTTCCTGATGGGAAAATAGAGTGACCTGTGCCTGTCCCGACACCAAGAGCTAGTCTCTCGTTGGTTCCCCGTCTTCCCGTTCATCCTCAGGACAAATTGCAACCTGTACGGAACAGGAGGTTAAAGGTGCTGATGCTCCAAGTAGGGAGATTGCTAGTAAAGTGGCTGGAATGGCGAACCCGGGCACAAGGAGATGAGAAATGAGGTGCGTTTTAGAAACCTTTCCCCATCACACGGTGTACCATCTTCTGGGTTTCTCATGCATGTTTTCGATGTAGGAAGATGCCCTTGAAGCTGGAGATTTGGGACCCATGCGATGGGTACCACGCAGTATTCCTTTAAAGGGTCTGCGTTTGCTCACCCAACCTCACCAAACCTCTCAGCCCCAAGAGTGTCCACCCTTATGTCTCATCCAGCTGTGGGTCTAGATATGGTCAATCCAGGTTGCATCACAGCCCCTGAACTCATTGTGTAAGAATTTCTATCTCTTTCACTGTCGTTGTTTCATGGGTTTTTCAAAGTAATTTATTTTCATAATGGGGTTTAGCTGCTTTTCACGGCTGTGTTTATGCCGCTTTCCACCCACTTGACACACTAACAGAGAGATATCAATACATAGGCTTTAAGATTATTACTAGTCAGATATATTCTTGTGCGGTGAATAGGGCGTGTTGAGTCCAGTTCTCTGAGCAAGGAGTAGGTCTTGTCTACTACATATTGGGTTTATGGAACGGTATCTGAGCTAATTTGATACCCTTGTTTTATGTATCACCCCACCTCACCTTTCCCGTTAAGCAGCCATAGTGTGTTTTCTGCATGTGTGACTCTGTTCTGTTTTGTAATTCAGTTCAAGTGTAACGGTTTTTACATTCCCTCTATCAGTGATACCTTAGGAGAAGTGTCCTTTTCTGTGTGACTTATTTCACTTAGAATCGTCGTACCTAAATCCACTCATCATGCTGCTACTAACCTTATGACATTGATTTCATGGCTGAGTGATATTCCATTGTACATAAGGACCACAACTTCTTTATCCATTTTTCTCTTTCCTGGGATATTTAAGGTGGAATGAAGTGGAGGTCCTTGTCAACAGAGCAGCCCTCAACTTTGGGATGCTTGTGTCTTGCTGATTTTTCATTTTCCCAATTTATACCCCCATGAGTGGAAGTGCCCTATGCTCTCTAAGCTGTGTTTTTCAGATGTTTCAGGACACACCGTGCACTTCTCCAGAGTGGCTGTTGCCAATTTACATCCCGCCCATCAGCGTAGCAAGGCTCCCATTTCTCCATGGCCTGTCCTGCATTTCTGGTTTTGACACTTTTTTCAGCATGGCCCTTTTGACCGATGGGAAGCGAGACTTCTCTGTAGCGCTGATTTGCCTTTCCAGGTTGCTTGGTTGGCCAAAAAGGGCGTATGCGTTTTTTCCTGAATATATTCAGGAAAAAACGCATACGCCCTTTTTGGCCAAGGGCATCATTGTCAACGTTTTGCCGCTTTTCATGTGCTTTAAAGGCGATTCGTATCTACCTCCTGAAATCTGTTTCGTGCAATTCTGCCTTGATTTCAAATCCTCTTCTTTGCCTTCCCTCAATATATTTGTGGACGAGAGTTATCATTTATAACTCTGCAGGTTTGTGAATTGCAGTGCCCTGAACCTCCATTTTACAACTCGCTTTTTTGGGAGCTGGCCGCAAAAGCGCAGGACGGCTTCAGGCCCTGTTCTGGTTCCGGGGGGCAGGCTGAGCCTGTGGTTAATTCTTCTTCCTGATGGGAAAATAGAGTGACCTGTGCCTGTCCCGACACCAAGAGCTAGTCTCTCGTTGGTTCCCCGTCTTCCCGTTCATCCTCAGGACAAATTGCAACCTGTACGGAACAGGAGGTTAAAGGTGCTGATGCTCCAAGTAGGGAGATTGCTAGTAAAGTGGCTGGAATGGCGAACCCGGGCACAAGGAGATGAGAAATGAGGTGCGTTTTAGAAACCTTTCCCCATCACACGGTGTACCATCTTCTGGGTTTCTCATGCATGTTTTCGATGTAGGAAGATGCCCTTGAAGCTGGAGATTTGGGACCCATGCGATGGGTACCACGCAGTATTCCTTTAAAGGGTCTGCGTTTGCTCACCCAACCTCACCAAACCTCTCAGCCCCAAGAGTGTCCACCCTTATGTCTCATCCAGCTGTGGGTCTAGATATGGTCAATCCAGGTTGCATCACAGCCCCTGAACTCATTGTGTAAGAATTTCTATCTCTTTCACTGTCGTTGTTTCATGGGTTTTTCAAAGTAATTTATTTTCATAATGGGGTTTAGCTGCTTTTCACGGCTGTGTTTATGCCGCTTTCCACCCACTTGACACACTAACAGAGAGATATCAATACATAGGCTTTAAGATTATTACTAGTCAGATATATTCTTGTGCGGTGAATAGGGCGTGTTGAGTCCAGTTCTCTGAGCAAGGAGTAGGTCTTGTCTACTACATATTGGGTTTATGGAACGGTATCTGAGCTAATTTGATACCCTTGTTTTATGTATCACCCCACCTCACCTTTCCCGTTAAGCAGCCATAGTGTGTTTTCTGCATGTGTGACTCTGTTCTGTTTTGTAATTCAGTTCAAGTGTAACGGTTTTTACATTCCCTCTATCAGTGATACCTTAGGAGAAGTGTCCTTTTCTGTGTGACTTATTTCACTTAGAATCGTCGTACCTAAATCCACTCATCATGCTGCTACTAACCTTATGACATTGATTTCATGGCTGAGTGATATTCCATTGTACATAAGGACCACAACTTCTTTATCCATTTTT
This sequence comes from Balaenoptera borealis, assembly GCF_965194805.1. Classification (NCBI taxonomy): domain Eukaryota; kingdom Metazoa; phylum Chordata; class Mammalia; order Artiodactyla; family Balaenopteridae; genus Balaenoptera; species Balaenoptera borealis. The sequence continues at coordinate 105,727 of NW_028122844.1, read as the reverse complement.
CTCTTTCCTGGGATATTTAAGGTGGAATGAAGTGGAGGTCCTTGTCAACAGAGCAGCCCTCAACTTTGGGGTGCTTGTGTCTTGCTGATTTTTCATTTTCCCAATTTATACCCCCATGAGTGGAAGTGCCCTATGCTCTCTAAGCTGTGTTTTTCAGATGTTTCAGGACACACCGTGCACTTCTCCAGAGTGGCTGTTGCCAATTTACATCCCGCCCATCAGCGTAGCAAGGCTCCCATTTCTCCATGGCCTGTCCTGCATTTCTGGTTTTGACACTTTTTTCAGCATGGCCCTTTTGACCGATGGGAAGCGAGACTTCTCTGTAGCGCTGATTTGCCTTTCCAGGTTGCTTGGTTGGCCAAAAAGGGCGTATGCGTTTTTTCCTGAATATATTCAGGAAAAAACGCATACGCCCTTTTTGGCCAAGGGCATCATTGTCAACGTTTTGCCGCTTTTCATGTGCTTTAAAGGCGATTCGTATCTACCTCCTGAAATCTGTTTCGTGCAATTCTGCCTTGATTTCAAATCCTCTTCTTTGCCTTCCCTCAATATATTTGTGGACGAGAGTTATCATTTATAACTCTGCAGGTTTGTGAATTGCAGTGCCCTGAACCTCCATTTTACAACTCGCTTTTTTGGGAGCTGGCCGCAAAAGCGCAGGACGGCTTCAGGCCCTGTTCTGGTTCCGGGGGGCAGGCTGAGCCTGTGGTTAATTCTTCTTCCTGATGGGAAAATAGAGTGACCTGTGCCTGTCCCGACACCAAGAGCTAGTCTCTCGTTGGTTCCCCGTCTTCCCGTTCATCCTCAGGACAAATTGCAACCTGTACGGAACAGGAGGTTAAAGGTGCTGATGCTCCAAGTAGGGAGATTGCTAGTAAAGTGGCTGGAATGGCGAACCCGGGCACAAGGAGATGAGAAATGAGGTGCGTTTTAGAAACCTTTCCCCATCACACGGTGTACCATCTTCTGGGTTTCTCATGCATGTTTTCGATGTAGGAAGATGCCCTTGAAGCTGGAGATTTGGGACCCATGCGATGGGTACCACGCAGTATTCCTTTAAAGGGTCTGCGTTTGCTCACCCAACCTCACCAAACCTCTCAGCCCCAAGAGTGTCCACCCTTATGTCTCATCCAGCTGTGGGTCTAGATATGGTCAATCCAGGTTGCATCACAGCCCCTGAACTCATTGTGTAAGAATTTCTATCTCTTTCACTGTCGTTGTTTCATGGGTTTTTCAAAGTAATTTATTTTCATAATGGGGTTTAGCTGCTTTTCACGGCTGTGTTTATGCCGCTTTCCACCCACTTGACACACTAACAGAGAGATATCAATACATAGGCTTTAAGATTATTACTAGTCAGATATATTCTTGTGCGGTGAATAGGGCGTGTTGAGTCCAGTTCTCTGAGCAAGGAGTAGGTCTTGTCTACTACATATTGGGTTTATGGAACGGTATCTGAGCTAATTTGATACCCTTGTTTTATGTATCACCCCACCTCACCTTTCCCGTTAAGCAGCCATAGTGTGTTTTCTGCATGTGTGACTCTGTTCTGTTTTGTAATTCAGTTCAAGTGTAACGGTTTTTACATTCCCTCTATCAGTGATACCTTAGGAGAAGTGTCCTTTTCTGTGTGACTTATTTCACTTAGAATCGTCGTACCTAAATCCACTCATCATGCTGCTACTAACCTTATGACATTGATTTCATGGCTGAGTGATATTCCATTGTACATAAGGACCACAACTTCTTTATCCATTTTTCTCTTTCCTGGGATATTTAAGGTGGAATGAAGTGGAGGTCCTTGTCAACAGAGCAGCCCTCAACTTTGGGGTGCTTGTGTCTTGCTGATTTTTCATTTTCCCAATTTATACCCCCATGAGTGGAAGTGCCCTATGCTCTCTAAGCTGTGTTTTTCAGATGTTTCAGGACACACCGTGCACTTCTCCAGAGTGGCTGTTGCCAATTTACATCCCGCCCATCAGCGTAGCAAGGCTCCCATTTCTCCATGGCCTGTCCTGCATTTCTGGTTTTGACACTTTTTTCAGCATGGCCCTTTTGACCGATGGGAAGCGAGACTTCTCTGTAGCGCTGATTTGCCTTTCCAGGTTGCTTGGTTGGCCAAAAAGGGCGTATGCGTTTTTTCCTGAATATATTCAGGAAAAAACGCATACGCCCTTTTTGGCCAAGGGCATCATTGTCAACGTTTTGCCGCTTTTCATGTGCTTTAAAGGCGATTCGTATCTACCTCCTGAAATCTGTTTCGTGCAATTCTGCCTTGATTTCAAATCCTCTTCTTTGCCTTCCCTCAATATATTTGTGGACGAGAGTTATCATTTATAACTCTGCAGGTTTGTGAATTGCAGTGCCCTGAACCTCCATTTTACAACTCGCTTTTTTGGGAGCTGGCCGCAAAAGCGCAGGATGGCTTCAGGCCCTGTTCTGGTTCCGGGGGGCAGGCTGAGCCTGTGGTTAATTCTTCTTCCTGATGGGAAAATAGAGTGACCTGTGCCTGTCCCGACACCAAGAGCTAGTCTCTCGTTGGTTCCCCGTCTTCCCGTTCATCCTCAGGACAAATTGCAACCTGTACGGAACAGGAGGTTAAAGGTGCTGATGCTCCAAGTAGGGAGATTGCTAGTAAAGTGGCTGGAATGGCGAACCCGGGCACAAGGAGATGAGAAATGAGGTGCGTTTTAGAAACCTTTCCCCATCACACGGTGTACCATCTTCTGGGTTTCTCATGCATGTTTTCGATGTAGGAAGATGCCCTTGAAGCTGGAGATTTGGGACCCATGCGATGGGTACCACGCAGTATTCCTTTAAAGGGTCTGCGTTTGCTCACCCAACCTCACCAAACCTCTCAGCCCCAAGAGTGTCCACCCTTATGTCTCATCCAGCTGTGGGTCTAGATATGGTCAATCCAGGTTGCATCACAGCCCCTGAACTCATTGTGTAAGAATTTCTATCTCTTTCACTGTCGTTGTTTCATGGGTTTTTCAAAGTAATTTATTTTCATAATGGGGTTTAGCTGCTTTTCACGGCTGTGTTTATGCCGCTTTCCACCCACTTGACACACTAACAGAGAGATATCAATACATAGGCTTTAAGATTATTACTAGTCAGATATATTCTTGTGCGGTGAATAGGGCGTGTTGAGTCCAGTTCTCTGAGCAAGGAGTAGGTCTTGTCTACTACATATTGGGTTTATGGAACGGTATCTGAGCTAATTTGATACCCTTGTTTTATGTATCACCCCACCTCACCTTTCCCGTTAAGCAGCCATAGTGTGTTTTCTGCATGTGTGACTCTGTTCTGTTTTGTAATTCAGTTCAAGTGTAACGGTTTTTACATTCCCTCTATCAGTGATACCTTAGGAGAAGTGTCCTTTTCTGTGTGACTTATTTCACTTAGAATCGTCGTACCTAAATCCACTCATCATGCTGCTACTAACCTTATGACATTGATTTCATGGCTGAGTGATATTCCATTGTACATAAGGACCACAACTTCTTTATCCATTTTTCTCTTTCCTGGGATATTTAAGGTGGAATGAAGTGGAGGTCCTTGTCAACAGAGCAGCCCTCAACTTTGGGGTGCTTGTGTCTTGCTGATTTTTCATTTTCCCAATTTATACCCCCATGAGTGGAAGTGCCCTATGCTCTCTAAGCTGTGTTTTTCAGATGTTTCAGGACACACCGTGCACTTCTCCAGAGTGGCTGTTGGCAATTTACATCCCGCCCATCAGCGTAGCAAGGCTCCCATTTCTCCATGGCCTGTCCTGCATTTCTGGTTTTGACACTTTTTTCAGCATGGCCCTTTTGACCGATGGGAAGCGAGACTTCTCTGTAGCGCTGATTTGCCTTTCCAGGTTGCTTGGTTGGCCAAAAAGGGCGTATGCGTTTTTTCCTGAATATATTCAGGAAAAAACGCATACGCCCTTTTTGGCCAAGGGCATCATTGTCAACGTTTTGCCGCTTTTCATGTGCTTTAAAGGCGATTCGTATCTACCTCCTGAAATCTGTTTCGTGCAATTCTGCCTTGATTTCAAATCCTCTTCTTTGCCTTCCCTCAATATATTTGTGGACGAGAGTTATCATTTATAACTCTGCAGGTTTGTGAATTGCAGTGCCCTGAACCTCCATTTTACAACTCGCTTTTTTGGGAGCTGGCCGCAAAAGCGCAGGATGGCTTCAGGCCCTGTTCTGGTTCCGGGGGGCAGGCTGAGCCTGTGGTTAATTCTTCTTCCTGATGGGAAAATAGAGTGACCTGTGCCTGTCCCGACACCAAGAGCTAGTCTCTCGTTGGTTCCCCGTCTTCCCGTTCATCCTCAGGACAAATTGCAACCTGTACGGAACAGGAGGTTAAAGGTGCTGATGCTCCAAGTAGGGAGATTGCTAGTAAAGTGGCTGGAATGGCGAACCCGGGCACAAGGAGATGAGAAATGAGGTGCGTTTTAGAAACCTTTCCCCATCACACGGTGTACCATCTTCTGGGTTTCTCATGCATGTTTTCGATGTAGGAAGATGCCCTTGAAGCTGGAGATTTGGGACCCATGCGATGGGTACCACGCAGTATTCCTTTAAAGGGTCTGCGTTTGCTCACCCAACCTCACCAAACCTCTCAGCCCCAAGAGTGTCCACCCTTATGTCTCATCCAGCTGTGGGTCTAGATATGGTCAATCCAGGTTGCATCACAGCCCCTGAACTCATTGTGTAAGAATTTCTATCTCTTTCACTGTCGTTGTTTCATGGGTTTTTCAAAGTAATTTATTTTCATAATGGGGTTTAGCTGCTTTTCACGGCTGTGTTTATGCCGCTTTCCACCCACTTGACACACTAACAGAGAGATATCAATACATAGGCTTTAAGATTATTACTAGTCAGATATATTCTTGTGCGGTGAATAGGGCGTGTTGAGTCCAGTTCTCTGAGCAAGGAGTAGGTCTTGTCTACTACATATTGGGTTTATGGAACGGTATCTGAGCTAATTTGATACCCTTGTTTTATGTATCACCCCACCTCACCTTTCCCGTTAAGCAGCCATAGTGTGTTTTCTGCATGTGTGACTCTGTTCTGTTTTGTAATTCAGTTCAAGTGTAACGGTTTTTACATTCCCTCTATCAGTGATACCTTATGAGAAGTGTCCTTTTCTGTGTGACTTATTTCACTTAGAATCGTCGTACCTAAATCCACTCATCATGCTGCTACTAGCCTTATGACATTGATTTCATGGCTGAGTGATATTCCATTGTACATAAGGACCACAACTTCTTTATCCATTTTTCTCTTTCCTTGGATATTTAAGGTGGAATGAAGTGGAGGTCCTTGTCAACAGAGCAGCCCTCAACTTTGGGGTGCTTGTGTCTTGCTGATTTTTCATTTTCCCAATTTATACCCCCATGAGTGGAAGTGCCCTATGCTCTCTAAGCTGTGTTTTTCAGATGTTTCAGGACACACCGTGCACTTCTCCAGAGTGGCTGTTGCCAATTTACATCCCGCCCATCAGCGTAGCAAGGCTCCCATTTCTCCATGGCCTGTCCTGCATTTCTGGTTTTGACACTTTTTTCAGCATGGCCCTTTTGACCGATGGGAAGCGAGACTTCTCTGTAGCGCTGATTTGCCTTTCCAGGTTGCTTGGTTGGCCAAAAAGGGCGTATGCGTTTTTTCCTGAATATATTCAGGAAAAAACGCATACGCCCTTTTTGGCCAAGGGCATCATTGTCAACGTTTTGCCGCTTTTCATGTGCTTTAAAGGCGATTCGTATCTACCTCCTGAAATCTGTTTCGTGCAATTCTGCCTTGATTTCAAATCCTCTTCTTTGCCTTCCCTCAATATATTTGTGGACGAGAGTTATCATTTATAACTCTGCAGGTTTGTGAATTGCAGTGCCCTGAACCTCCATTTTACAACTCGCTTTTTTGGGAGCTGGCCGCAAAAGCGCAGGATGGCTTCAGGCCCTGTTCTGGTTCCGGGGGGCAGGCTGAGCCTGTGGTTAATTCTTCTTCCTGATGGGAAAATAGAGTGACCTGTGCCTGTCCCGACACCAAGAGCTAGTCTCTCGTTGGTTCCCCGTCTTCCCGTTCATCCTCAGGACAAATTGCAACCTGTACGGAACAGGAGGTTAAAGGTGCTGATGCTCCAAGTAGGGAGATTGCTAGTAAAGTGGCTGGAATGGCGAACCCGGGCACAAGGAGATGAGAAATGAGGTGCGTTTTAGAAACCTTTCCCCATCACACGGTGTACCATCTTCTGGGTTTCTCATGCATGTTTTCGATGTAGGAAGATGCCCTTGAAGCTGGAGATTTGGGACCCATGCGATGGGTACCACGCAGTATTCCTTTAAAGGGTCTGCGTTTGCTCACCCAACCTCACCAAACCTCTCAGCCCCAAGAGTGTCCACCCTTATGTCTCATCCAGCTGTGGGTCTAGATATGGTCAATCCAGGTTGCATCACAGCCCCTGAACTCATTGTGTAAGAATTTCTATCTCTTTCACTGTCGTTGTTTCATGGGTTTTTCAAAGTAATTTATTTTCATAATGGGGTTTAGCTGCTTTTCACGGCTGTGTTTATGCCGCTTTCCACCCACTTGACACACTAACAGAGAGATATCAATACATAGGCTTTAAGATTATTACTAGTCAGATATATTCTTGTGCGGTGAATAGGGCGTGTTGAGTCCAGTTCTCTGAGCAAGGAGTAGGTCTTGTCTACTACATATTGGGTTTATGGAACGGTATCTGAGCTAATTTGATACCCTTGTTTTATGTATCACCCCACCTCACCTTTCCCGTTAAGCAGCCATAGTGTGTTTTCTGCATGTGTGACTCTGTTCTGTTTTGTAATTCAGTTCAAGTGTAACGGTTTTTACATTCCCTCTATCAGTGATACCTTAGGAGAAGTGTCCTTTTCTGTGTGACTTATTTCACTTAGAATCGTCGTACCTAAATCCACTCATCATGCTGCTACTAACCTTATGACATTGATTTCATGGCTGAGTGATATTCCATTGTACATAAGGACCACAACTTCTTTATCCATTTTTCTCTTTCCTGGGATATTTAAGGTGGAATGAAGTGGAGGTCCTTGTCAACAGAGCAGCCCTCAACTTTGGGGTGCTTGTGTCTTGCTGATTTTTCATTTTCCCAATTTATACCCCCATGAGTGGAAGTGCCCTATGCTCTCTAAGCTGTGTTTTTCAGATGTTTCAGGACACACCGTGCACTTCTCCAGAGTGGCTGTTGGCAATTTACATCCCGCCCATCAGCGTAGCAAGGCTCCCATTTCTCCATGGCCTGTCCTGCATTTCTGGTTTTGACACTTTTTTCAGCATGGCCCTTTTGACCGATGGGAAGCGAGACTTCTCTGTAGCGCTGATTTGCCTTTCCAGGTTGCTTGGTTGGCCAAAAAGGGCGTATGCGTTTTTTCCTGAATATATTCAGGAAAAAACGCATACGCCCTTTTTGGCCAAGGGCATCATTGTCAACGTTTTGCCGCTTTTCATGTGCTTTAAAGGCGATTCGTATCTACCTCCTGAAATCTGTTTCGTGCAATTCTGCCTTGATTTCAAATCCTCTTCTTTGCCTTCCCTCAATATATTTGTGGACGAGAGTTATCATTTATAACTCTGCAGGTTTGTGAATTGCAGTGCCCTGAACCTCCATTTTACAACTCGCTTTTTTGGGAGCTGGCCGCAAAAGCGCAGGATGGCTTCAGGCCCTGTTCTGGTTCCGGGGGGCAGGCTGAGCCTGTGGTTAATTCTTCTTCCTGATGGGAAAATAGAGTGACCTGTGCCTGTCCCGACACCAAGAGCTAGTCTCTCGTTGGTTCCCCGTCTTCCCGTTCATCCTCAGGACAAATTGCAACCTGTACGGAACAGGAGGTTAAAGGTGCTGATGCTCCAAGTAGGGAGATTGCTAGTAAAGTGGCTGGAATGGCGAACCCGGGCACAAGGAGATGAGAAATGAGGTGCGTTTTAGAAACCTTTCCCCATCACACGGTGTACCATCTTCTGGGTTTCTCATGCATGTTTTCGATGTAGGAAGATGCCCTTGAAGCTGGAGATTTGGGACCCATGCGATGGGTACCACGCAGTATTCCTTTAAAGGGTCTGCGTTTGCTCACCCAACCTCACCAAACCTCTCAGCCCCAAGAGTGTCCACCCTTATGTCTCATCCAGCTGTGGGTCTAGATATGGTCAATCCAGGTTGCATCACAGCCCCTGAACTCATTGTGTAAGAATTTCTATCTCTTTCACTGTCGTTGTTTCATGGGTTTTTCAAAGTAATTTATTTTCATAATGGGGTTTAGCTGCTTTTCACGGCTGTGTTTATGCCGCTTTCCACCCACTTGACACACTAACAGAGAGATATCAATACATAGGCTTTAAGATTATTACTAGTCAGATATATTCTTGTGCGGTGAATAGGGCGTGTTGAGTCCAGTTCTCTGAGCAAGGAGTAGGTCTTGTCTACTACATATTGGGTTTATGGAACGGTATCTGAGCTAATTTGATACCCTTGTTTTATGTATCACCCCACCTCACCTTTCCCGTTAAGCAGCCATAGTGTGTTTTCTGCATGTGTGACTCTGTTCTGTTTTGTAATTCAGTTCAAGTGTAACGGTTTTTACATTCCCTCTATCAGTGATACCTTATGAGAAGTGTCCTTTTCTGTGTGACTTATTTCACTTAGAATCGTCGTACCTAAATCCACTCATCATGCTGCTACTAGCCTTATGACATTGATTTCATGGCTGAGTGATATTCCATTGTACATAAGGACCACAACTTCTTTATCCATTTTTCTCTTTCCTTGGATATTTAAGGTGGAATGAAGTGGAGGTCCTTGTCAACAGAGCAGCCCTCAACTTTGGGGTGCTTGTGTCTTGCTGATTTTTCATTTTCCCAATTTATACCCCCATGAGTGGAAGTGCCCTATGCTCTCTAAGCTGTGTTTTTCAGATGTTTCAGGACACACCGTGCACTTCTCCAGAGTGGCTGTTGCCAATTTACATCCCGCCCATCAGCGTAGCAAGGCTCCCATTTCTCCATGGCCTGTCCTGCATTTCTGGTTTTGACACTTTTTTCAGCATGGCCCTTTTGACCGATGGGAAGCGAGACTTCTCTGTAGCGCTGATTTGCCTTTCCAGGTTGCTTGGTTGGCCAAAAAGGGCGTATGCGTTTTTTCCTGAATATATTCAGGAAAAAACGCATACGCCCTTTTTGGCCAAGGGCATCATTGTCAACGTTTTGCCGCTTTTCATGTGCTTTAAAGGCGATTCGTATCTACCTCCTGAAATCTGTTTCGTGCAATTCTGCCTTGATTTCAAATCCTCTTCTTTGCCTTCCCTCAATATATTTGTGGACGAGAGTTATCATTTATAACTCTGCAGGTTTGTGAATTGCAGTGCCCTGAACCTCCATTTTACAACTCGCTTTTTTGGGAGCTGGCCGCAAAAGCGCAGGATGGCTTCAGGCCCTGTTCTGGTTCCGGGGGGCAGGCTGAGCCTGTGGTTAATTCTTCTTCCTGATGGGAAAATAGAGTGACCTGTGCCTGTCCCGACACCAAGAGCTAGTCTCTCGTTGGTTCCCCGTCTTCCCGTTCATCCTCAGGACAAATTGCAACCTGTACGGAACAGGAGGTTAAAGGTGCTGATGCTCCAAGTAGGGAGATTGCTAGTAAAGTGGCTGGAATGGCGAACCCGGGCACAAGGAGATGAGAAATGAGGTGTGTTTTAGAAACCTTTCCCCATCACACGGTGTACCATCTTCTGGGTTTCTCATGCATGTTTTCGATGTAGGAAGATGCCCTTGAAGCTGGAGATTTGGGACCCATGCGATGGGTACCACGCAGTATTCCTTTAAAGGGTCTGCGTTTGCTCACCCAACCTCACCAAACCTCTCAGCCCCAAGAGTGTCCACCCTTATGTCTCATCCAGCTGTGGGTCTAGATATGGTCAATCCAGGTTGCATCACAGCCCCTGAACTCATTGTGTAAGAATTTCTATCTCTTTCACTGTCGTTGTTTCATGGGTTTTTCAAAGTAATTTATTTTCATAATGGGGTTTAGCTGCTTTTCACGGCTGTGTTTATGCCGCTTTCCACCCACTTGACACACTAACAGAGAGATATCAATACATAGGCTTTAAGATTATTACTAGTCAGATATATTCTTGTGCGGTGAATAGGGCGTGTTGAGTCCAGTTCTCTGAGCAAGGAGTAGGTCTTGTCTACTACATATTGGGTTTATGGAACGGTATCTGAGCTAATTTGATACCCTTGTTTTATGTATCACCCCACCTCACCTTTCCCGTTAAGCAGCCATAGTGTGTTTTCTGCATGTGTGACTCTGTTCTGTTTTGTAATTCAGTTCAAGTGTAACGGTTTTTACATTCCCTCTATCAGTGATACCTTAGGAGAAGTGTCCTTTTCTGTGTGACTTATTTCACTTAGAATCGTCGTACCTAAATCCACTCATCATGCTGCTACTAGCCTTATGACATTGATTTCATGGCTGAGTGATATTCCATTGTACATAAGGACCACAACTTCTTTATCCATTTTTCTCTTTCCTTGGATATTTAAGGTGGAATGAAGTGGAGGTCCTTGTCAACAGAGCAGCCCTCAACTTTGGGGTGCTTGTGTCTTGCTGATTTTTCATTTTCCCAATTTATACCCCCATGAGTGGAAGTGCCCTATGCTCTCTAAGCTGTGTTTTTCAGATGTTTCAGGACACACCGTGCACTTCTCCAGAGTGGCTGTTGCCAATTTACATCCCGCCCATCAGCGTAGCAAGGCTCCCATTTCTCCATGGCCTGTCCTGCATTTCTGGTTTTGACACTTTTTTCAGCATGGCCCTTTTGACCGATGGGAAGCGAGACTTCTCTGTAGCGCTGATTTGCCTTTCCAGGTTGCTTGGTTGGCCAAAAAGGGCGTATGCGTTTTTTCCTGAATATATTCAGGAAAAAACGCATACGCCCTTTTTGGCCAAGGGCATCATTGTCAACGTTTTGCCGCTTTTCATGTGCTTTAAAGGCGATTCGTATCTACCTCCTGAAATCTGTTTCGTGCAATTCTGCCTTGATTTCAAATCCTCTTCTTTGCCTTCCCTCAATATATTTGTGGACGAGAGTTATCATTTATAACTCTGCAGGTTTGTGAATTGCAGTGCCCTGAACCTCCATTTTACAACTCGCTTTTTTGGGAGCTGGCCGCAAAAGCGCAGGATGGCTTCAGGCCCTGTTCTGGTTCCGGGGGGCAGGCTGAGCCTGTGGTTAATTCTTCTTCCTGATGGGAAAATAGAGTGACCTGTGCCTGTCCCGACACCAAGAGCTAGTCTCTCGTTGGTTCCCCGTCTTCCCGTTCATCCTCAGGACAAATTGCAACCTGTACGGAACAGGAGGTTAAAGGTGCTGATGCTCCAAGTAGGGAGATTGCTAGTAAAGTGGCTGGAATGGCGAACCCGGGCACAAGGAGATGAGAAATGAGGTGCGTTTTAGAAACCTTTCCCCATCACACGGTGTACCATCTTCTGGGTTTCTCATGCATGTTTTCGATGTAGGAAGATGCCCTTGAAGCTGGAGATTTGGGACCCATGCGATGGGTACCACGCAGTATTCCTTTAAAGGGTCTGCGTTTGCTCACCCAACCTCACCAAACCTCTCAGCCCCAAGAGTGTCCACCCTTATGTCTCATCCAGCTGTGGGTCTAGATATGGTCAATCCAGGTTGCATCACAGCCCCTGAACTCATTGTGTAAGAATTTCTATCTCTTTCACTGTCGTTGTTTCATGGGTTTTTCAAAGTAATTTATTTTCATAATGGGGTTTAGCTGCTTTTCACGGCTGTGTTTATGCCGCTTTCCACCCACTTGACACACTAACAGAGAGATATCAATACATAGGCTTTAAGATTATTACTAGTCAGATATATTCTTGTGCGGTGAATAGGGCGTGTTGAGTCCAGTTCTCTGAGCAAGGAGTAGGTCTTGTCTACTACATATTGGGTTTATGGAACGGTATCTGAGCTAATTTGATACCCTTGTTTTATGTATCACCCCACCTCACCTTTCCCGTTAAGCAGCCATAGTGTGTTTTCTGCATGTGTGACTCTGTTCTGTTTTGTAATTCAGTTCAAGTGTAACGGTTTTTACATTCCCTCTATCAGTGATACCTTAGGAGAAGTGTCCTTTTCTGTGTGACTTATTTCACTTAGAATCGTCGTACCTAAATCCACTCATCATGCTGCTACTAACCTTATGACATTGATTTCATGGCTGAGTGATATTCCATTGTACATAAGGACCACAACTTCTTTATCCATTTTTCTCTTTCCTGGGATATTTAAGGTGGAATGAAGTGGAGGTCCTTGTCAACAGAGCAGCCCTCAACTTTGGGGTGCTTGTGTCTTGCTGATTTTTCATTTTCCCAATTTATACCCCCATGAGTGGAAGTGCCCTATGCTCTCTAAGCTGTGTTTTTCAGATGTTTCAGGACACACCGTGCACTTCTCCAGAGTGGCTGTTGCCAATTTACATCCCGCCCATCAGCGTAGCAAGGCTCCCATTTCTCCATGGCCTGTCCTGCATTTCTGGTTTTGACACTTTTTTCAGCATGGCCCTTTTGACCGATGGGAAGCGAGACTTCTCTGTAGCGCTGATTTGCCTTTCCAGGTTGCTTGGTTGGCCAAAAAGGGCGTATGCGTTTTTTCCTGAATATATTCAGGAAAAAACGCATACGCCCTTTTTGGCAAAGGGCATCATTGTCAACGTTTTGCCGCTTTTCATGTGCTTTAAAGGCGATTCGTATCTACCTCCTGAAATCTGTTTCGTGCAATTCTGCCTTGATTTCAAATCCTCTTCTTTGCCTTCCCTCAATATATTTGTGGACGAGAGTTATCATTTATAACTCTACAGGTTTGTGAATTGCAGTGCCCTGAACCTCCATTTTACAACTCGCTTTTTTGGGAGCTGGCCGCAAAAGCGCAGGATGGCTTCAGGCCCTGTTCTGGTTCCGGGGGGCAGGCTGAGCCTGTGGTTAATTCTTCTTCCTGATGGGAAAATAGAGTGACCTGTGCCTGTCCCGACACCAAGAGCTAGTCTCTCGTTGGTTCCCCGTCTTCCCGTTCATCCTCAGGACAAATTGCAACCTGTACGGAACAGGAGGTTAAAGGTGCTGATGCTCCAAGTAGGGAGATTGCTAGTAAAGTGGCTGGAATGGCGAACCCGGGCACAAGGAGATGAGAAATGAGGTGTGTTTTAGAAACCTTTCCCCATCACACGGTGTACCATCTTCTGGGTTTCTCATGCATGTTTTCGATGTAGGAAGATGCCCTTGAAGCTGGAGATTTGGGACCCATGCGATGGGTACCACGCAGTATTCCTTTAAAGGGTCTGCGTTTGCTCACCCAACCTCACCAAACCTCTCAGCCCCAAGAGTGTCCACCCTTATGTCTCATCCAGCTGTGGGTCTAGATATGGTCAATCCAGGTTGCATCACAGCCCCTGAACTCATTGTGTAAGAATTTCTATCTCTTTCACTGTCGTTGTTTCATGGGTTTTTCAAAGTAATTTATTTTCATAATGGGGTTTAGCTGCTTTTCACGGCTGTGTTTATGCCGCTTTCCACCCACTTGACACACTAACAGAGAGATATCAATACATAGGCTTTAAGATTATTACTAGTCAGATATATTCTTGTGCGGTGAATAGGGCGTGTTGAGTCCAGTTCTCTGAGCAAGGAGTAGGTCTTGTCTACTACATATTGGGTTTATGGAACGGTATCTGAGCTAATTTGATACCCTTGTTTTATGTATCACCCCACCTCACCTTTCCCGTTAAGCAGCCATAGTGTGTTTTCTGCATGTGTGACTCTGTTCTGTTTTGTAATTCAGTTCAAGTGTAACGGTTTTTACATTCCCTCTATCAGTGATACCTTAGGAGAAGTGTCCTTTTCTGTGTGACTTATTTCACTTAGAATCGTCGTACCTAAATCCACTCATCATGCTGCTACTAACATTATGACATTGATTTCATGGCTGAGTGATATTCCATTGTACATAAGGACCACAACTTCTTTATCCATTTTTCTCTTTCCTGGGATATTTAAGGTGGAATGAAGTGGAGGTCCTTGTCAACAGAGCAGCCCTCAACTTTGGGGTGCTTGTGTCTTGCTGATTTTTCATTTTCCCAATTTATACCCCCATGAGTGGAAGTGCCCTATGCTCTCTAAGCTGTGTTTTTCAGATGTTTCAGGACACACCGTGCACTTCTCCAGAGTGGCTGTTGCCAATTTACATCCCGCCCATCAGCGTAGCAAGGCTCCCATTTCTCCATGGCCTGTCCTGCATTTCTGGTTTTGACACTTTTTTCAGCATGGCCCTTTTGACCGATGGGAAGCGAGACTTCTCTGTAGCGCTGATTTGCCTTTCCAGGTTGCTTGGTTGGCCAAAAAGGGCGTATGCGTTTTTTCCTGAATATATTCAGGAAAAAACGCATACGCCCTTTTTGGCCAAGGGCATCATTGTCAACGTTTTGCCGCTTTTCATGTGCTTTAAAGGCGATTCGTATCTACCTCCTGAAATCTGTTTCGTGCAATTCTGCCTTGATTTCAAATCCTCTTCTTTGCCTTCCCTCAATATATTTGTGGACGAGAGTTATCATTTATAACTCTGCAGGTTTGTGAATTGCAGTGCCCTGAACCTCCATTTTACAACTCGCTTTTTTGGGAGCTGGCCGCAAAAGCGCAGGATGGCTTCAGGCCCTGTTCTGGTTCCGGGGGGCAGGCTGAGCCTGTGGTTAATTCTTCTTCCTGATGGGAAAATAGAGTGACCTGTGCCTGTCCCGACACCAAGAGCTAGTCTCTCGTTGGTTCCCCGTCTTCCCGTTCATCCTCAGGACAAATTGCAACCTGTACGGAACAGGAGGTTAAAGGTGCTGATGCTCCAAGTAGGGAGATTGCTAGTAAAGTGGCTGGAATGGCGAACCCGGGCACAAGGAGATGAGAAATGAGGTGCGTTTTAGAAACCTTTCCCCATCACACGGTGTACCATCTTCTGGGTTTCTCATGCATGTTTTCGATGTAGGAAGATGCCCTTGAAGCTGGAGATTTGGGACCCATGCGATGGGTACCACGCAGTATTCCTTTAAAGGGTCTGCGTTTGCTCACCCAACCTCACCAAACCTCTCAGCCCCAAGAGTGTCCACCCTTATGTCTCATCCAGCTGTGGGTCTAGATATGGTCAATCCAGGTTGCATCACAGCCCCTGAACTCATTGTGTAAGAATTTCTATCTCTTTCACTGTCGTTGTTTCATGGGTTTTTCAAAGTAATTTATTTTCATAATGGGGTTTAGCTGCTTTTCACGGCTGTGTTTATGCCGCTTTCCACCCACTTGACACACTAACAGAGAGATATCAATACATAGGCTTTAAGATTATTACTAGTCAGATATATTCTTGTGCGGTGAATAGGGCGTGTTGAGTCCAGTTCTCTGAGCAAGGAGTAGGTCTTGTCTACTACATATTGGGTTTATGGAACGGTATCTGAGCTAATTTGATACCCTTGTTTTATGTATCACCCCACCTCACCTTTCCCGTTAAGCAGCCATAGTGTGTTTTCTGCATGTGTGACTCTGTTCTGTTTTGTAATTCAGTTCAAGTGTAACGGTTTTTACATTCCCTCTATCAGTGATACCTTATGAGAAGTGTCCTTTTCTGTGTGACTTATTTCACTTAGAATCGTCGTACCTAAATCCACTCATCATGCTGCTACTAGCCTTATGACATTGATTTCATGGCTGAGTGATATTCCATTGTACATAAGGACCACAACTTCTTTATCCATTTTTCTCTTTCCTTGGATATTTAAGGTGGAATGAAGTGGAGGTCCTTGTCAACAGAGCAGCCCTCAACTTTGGGGTGCTTGTGTCTTGCTGATTTTTCATTTTCCCAATTTATACCCCCATGAGTGGAAGTGCCCTATGCTCTCTAAGCTGTGTTTTTCAGATGTTTCAGGACACACCGTGCACTTCTCCAGAGTGGCTGTTGCCAATTTACATCCCGCCCATCAGCGTAGCAAGGCTCCCATTTCTCCATGGCCTGTCCTGCATTTCTGGTTTTGACACTTTTTTCAGCATGGCCCTTTTGACCGATGGGAAGCGAGACTTCTCTGTAGCGCTGATTTGCCTTTCCAGGTTGCTTGGTTGGCCAAAAAGGGCGTATGCGTTTTTTCCTGAATATATTCAGGAAAAAACGCATACGCCCTTTTTGGCCAAGGGCATCATTGTCAACGTTTTGCCGCTTTTCATGTGCTTTAAAGGCGATTCGTATCTACCTCCTGAAATCTGTTTCGTGCAATTCTGCCTTGATTTCAAATCCTCTTCTTTGCCTTCCCTCAATATATTTGTGGACGAGAGTTATCATTTATAACTCTGCAGGTTTGTGAATTGCAGTGCCCTGAACCTCCATTTTACAACTCGCTTTTTTGGGAGCTGGCCGCAAAAGCGCAGGATGGCTTCAGGCCCTGTTCTGGTTCCGGGGGGCAGGCTGAGCCTGTGGTTAATTCTTCTTCCTGATGGGAAAATAGAGTGACCTGTGCCTGTCCCGACACCAAGAGCTAGTCTCTCGTTGGTTCCCCGTCTTCCCGTTCATCCTCAGGACAAATTGCAACCTGTACGGAACAGGAGGTTAAAGGTGCTGATGCTCCAAGTAGGGAGATTGCTAGTAAAGTGGCTGGAATGGCGAACCCGGGCACAAGGAGATGAGAAATGAGGTGCGTTTTAGAAACCTTTCCCCATCACACGGTGTACCATCTTCTGGGTTTCTCATGCATGTTTTCGATGTAGGAAGATGCCCTTGAAGCTGGAGATTTGGGACCCATGCGATGGGTACCACGCAGTATTCCTTTAAAGGGTCTGCGTTTGCTCACCCAACCTCACCAAACCTCTCAGCCCCAAGAGTGTCCACCCTTATGTCTCATCCAGCTGTGGGTCTAGATATGGTCAATCCAGGTTGCATCACAGCCCCTGAACTCATTGTGTAAGAATTTCTATCTCTTTCACTGTCGTTGTTTCATGGGTTTTTCAAAGTAATTTATTTTCATAATGGGGTTTAGCTGCTTTTCACGGCTGTGTTTATGCCGCTTTCCACCCACTTGACACACTAACAGAGAGATATCAATACATAGGCTTTAAGATTATTACTAGTCAGATATATTCTTGTGCGGTGAATAGGGCGTGTTGAGTCCAGTTCTCTGAGCAAGGAGTAGGTCTTGTCTACTACATATTGGGTTTATGGAACGGTATCTGAGCTAATTTGATACCCTTGTTTTATGTATCACCCCACCTCACCTTTCCCGTTAAGCAGCCATAGTGTGTTTTCTGCATGTGTGACTCTGTTCTGTTTTGTAATTCAGTTCAAGTGTAACGGTTTTTACATTCCCTCTATCAGTGATACCTTAGGAGAAGTGTCCTTTTCTGTGTGACTTATTTCACTTAGAATCGTCGTACCTAAATCCACTCATCATGCTGCTACTAACCTTATGACATTGATTTCATGGCTGAGTGATATTCCATTGTACATAAGGACCACAACTTCTTTATCCATTTTTCTCTTTCCTGGGATATTTAAGGTGGAATGAAGTGGAGGTCCTTGTCAACAGAGCAGCCCTCAACTTTGGGGTGCTTGTGTCTTGCTGATTTTTCATTTTCCCAATTTATACCCCCATGAGTGGAAGTGCCCTATGCTCTCTAAGCTGTGTTTTTCAGATGTTTCAGGACACACCGTGCACTTCTCCAGAGTGGCTGTTGCCAATTTACATCCCGCCCATCAGCGTAGCAAGGCTCCCATTTCTCCATGGCCTGTCCTGCATTTCTGGTTTTGACACTTTTTTCAGCATGGCCCTTTTGACCGATGGGAAGCGAGACTTCTCTGTAGCGCTGATTTGCCTTTCCAGGTTGCTTGGTTGGCCAAAAAGGGCGTATGCGTTTTTTCCTGAATATATTCAGGAAAAAACGCATACGCCCTTTTTGGCCAAGGGCATCATTGTCAACGTTTTGCCGCTTTTCATGTGCTTTAAAGGCGATTCGTATCTACCTCCTGAAATCTGTTTCGTGCAATTCTGCCTTGATTTCAAATCCTCTTCTTTGCCTTCCCTCAATATATTTGTGGACGAGAGTTATCATTTATAACTCTGCAGGTTTGTGAATTGCAGTGCCCTGAACCTCCATTTTACAACTCGCTTTTTTGGGAGCTGGCCGCAAAAGCGCAGGATGGCTTCAGGCCCTGTTCTGGTTCCGGGGGGCAGGCTGAGCCTGTGGTTAATTCTTCTTCCTGATGGGAAAATAGAGTGACCTGTGCCTGTCCCGACACCAAGAGCTAGTCTCTCGTTGGTTCCCCGTCTTCCCGTTCATCCTCAGGACAAATTGCAACCTGTACGGAACAGGAGGTTAAAGGTGCTGATGCTCCAAGTAGGGAGATTGCTAGTAAAGTGGCTGGAATGGCGAACCCGGGCACAAGGAGATGAGAAATGAGGTGCGTTTTAGAAACCTTTCCCCATCACACGGTGTACCATCTTCTGGGTTTCTCATGCATGTTTTCGATGTAGGAAGATGCCCTTGAAGCTGGAGATTTGGGACCCATGCGATGGGTACCACGCAGTATTCCTTTAAAGGGTCTGCGTTTGCTCACCCAACCTCACCAAACCTCTCAGCCCCAAGAGTGTCCACCCTTATGTCTCATCCAGCTGTGGGTCTAGATATGGTCAATCCAGGTTGCATCACAGCCCCTGAACTCATTGTGTAAGAATTTCTATCTCTTTCACTGTCGTTGTTTCATGGGTTTTTCAAAGTAATTTATTTTCATAATGGGGTTTAGCTGCTTTTCACGGCTGTGTTTATGCCGCTTTCCACCCACTTGACACACTAACAGAGAGATATCAATACATAGGCTTTAAGATTATTACTAGTCAGATATATTCTTGTGCGGTGAATAGGGCGTGTTGAGTCCAGTTCTCTGAGCAAGGAGTAGGTCTTGTCTACTACATATTGGGTTTATGGAACGGTATCTGAGCTAATTTGATACCCTTGTTTTATGTATCACCCCACCTCACCTTTCCCGTTAAGCAGCCATAGTGTGTTTTCTGCATGTGTGACTCTGTTCTGTTTTGTAATTCAGTTCAAGTGTAACGGTTTTTACATTCCCTCTATCAGTGATACCTTAGGAGAAGTGTCCTTTTCTGTGTGACTTATTTCACTTAGAATCGTCGTACCTAAATCCACTCATCATGCTGCTACTAACCTTATGACATTGATTTCATGGCTGAGTGATATTCCATTGTACATAAGGACCACAACTTCTTTATCCATTTTTCTCTTTCCTTGGATATTTAAGGTGGAATGAAGTGGAGGTCCTTGTCAACAGAGCAGCCCTCAACTTTGGGGTGCTTGTGTCTTGCTGATTTTTCATTTTCCCAATTTATACCCCCATGAGTGGAAGTGCCCTATGCTCTCTAAGCTGTGTTTTTCAGATGTTTCAGGACACACCGTGCACTTCTCCAGAGTGGCTGTTGCCAATTTACATCCCGCCCATCAGCGTAGCAAGGCTCCCATTTCTCCATGGCCTGTCCTGCATTTCTGGTTTTGACACTTTTTTCAGCATGGCCCTTTTGACCGATGGGAAGCGAGACTTCTCTGTAGCGCTGATTTGCCTTTCCAGGTTGCTTGGTTGGCCAAAAAGGGCGTATGCGTTTTTTCCTGAATATATTCAGGAAAAAACGCATACGCCCTTTTTGGCCAAGGGCATCATTGTCAACGTTTTGCCGCTTTTCATGTGCTTTAAAGGCGATTCGTATCTACCTCCTGAAATCTGTTTCGTGCAATTCTGCCTTGATTTCAAATCCTCTTCTTTGCCTTCCCTCAATATATTTGTGGACGAGAGTTATCATTTATAACTCTGCAGGTTTGTGAATTGCAGTGCCCTGAACCTCCATTTTACAACTCGCTTTTTTGGGAGCTGGCCGCAAAAGCGCAGGATGGCTTCAGGCCCTGTTCTGGTTCCGGGGGGCAGGCTGAGCCTGTGGTTAATTCTTCTTCCTGATGGGAAAATAGAGTGACCTGTGCCTGTCCCGACACCAAGAGCTAGTCTCTCGTTGGTTCCCCGTCTTCCCGTTCATCCTCAGGACAAATTGCAACCTGTACGGAACAGGAGGTTAAAGGTGCTGATGCTCCAAGTAGGGAGATTGCTAGTAAAGTGGCTGGAATGGCGAACCCGGGCACAAGGAGATGAGAAATGAGGTGCGTTTTAGAAACCTTTCCCCATCACACGGTGTACCATCTTCTGGGTTTCTCATGCATGTTTTCGATGTAGGAAGATGCCCTTGAAGCTGGAGATTTGGGACCCATGCGATGGGTACCACGCAGTATTCCTTTAAAGGGTCTGCGTTTGCTCACCCAACCTCACCAAACCTCTCAGCCCCAAGAGTGTCCACCCTTATGTCTCATCCAGCTGTGGGTCTAGATATGGTCAATCCAGGTTGCATCACAGCCCCTGAACTCATTGTGTAAGAATTTCTATCTCTTTCACTGTCGTTGTTTCATGGGTTTTTCAAAGTAATTTATTTTCATAATGGGGTTTAGCTGCTTTTCACGGCTGTGTTTATGCCGCTTTCCACCCACTTGACACACTAACAGAGAGATATCAATACATAGGCTTTAAGATTATTACTAGTCAGATATATTCTTGTGCGGTGAATAGGGCGTGTTGAGTCCAGTTCTCTGAGCAAGGAGTAGGTCTTGTCTACTACATATTGGGTTTATGGAACGGTATCTGAGCTAATTTGATACCCTTGTTTTATGTATCACCCCACCTCCCCTTTCCCGTTAAGCAGCCATAGTGTGTTTTCTGCATGTGTGACTCTGTTCTGTTTTGTAATTCAGTTCAAGTGTAACGGTTTTTACATTCCCTCCATCAGTGATACCTTAGGAGAAGTGTCCTTTTCTGTGTGACTTATTTCACTTAGAATCGTCGTACCTAAATCCACTCATCATGCTGCTATTAACATTATGACATTGATTTCATGGCTGAGTGATATTCCATTGTACATAAGGACCACAACTTCTTTATCCATTTTTCTCTTTCCTGGGATATTTAAGGTGGAATGAAGTGGAGGTCCTTGTCAACAGAGCAGCCCTCAACTTTGGGGTGCTTGTGTCTTGCTGATTTTTCATTTTCCCAATTTATACCCCCATGAGTGGAAGTGCCCTATGCTCTCTAAGCTGTGTTTTTCAGATGTTTCAGGACACACCGTACACTTCTCCAGAGTGGCTGTTGGCAATTTACATCCCGCCCATCAGTGTAGCAAGGCTCCCATTTCTCCATGGCCTGTCCTGCATTTCTGGTTTTGACACTTTTTTCAGCATGGCCCTTTTGACCGATGGGAAGCGAGACTTCTCTGTAGCGCTGATTTGCCTTTCCAGGTTGCTTGGTTGGCCAAAAAGGGCGTATGCGTTTTTTCCTGAATATATTCAGGAAAAAACGCATACGCCCTTTTTGGCCAAGGGCATCATTGTCAACGTTTTGCCGCTTTTCATGTGCTTTAAAGGCGATTCGTATCTACCTCCTGAAATCTGTTTCGTGCAATTCTGCCTTGATTTCAAATCCTCTTCTTTGCCTTCCCTCAATATATTTGTGGACGAGAGTTATCATTTATAACTCTGCAGGTTTGTGAATTGCAGTGCCCTGAACCTCCATTTTACAACTCGCTTTTTTGGGAGCTGGCCGCAAAAGTGCAGGATGGCTTCAGGCCCTGTTCTGGTTCCGGGGGGCAGGCTGAGCCTGTGGTTAATTCTTCTTCCTGATGGGAAAATAGAGTGACCTGTGCCTGTCCCGACACCAAGAGCTAGTCTCTCGTTGGTTCCCCGTCTTCCCGTTCATCCTCAGGACAAATTGCAACCTGTACGGAACAGGAGGTTAAAGGTGCTGATGCTCCAAGTAGGGAGATTGCTAGTAAAGGGGCTGGAATGGCGAACCCGGGCACAAGGAGATGAGAAATGAGGTGCGTTTTAGAAACCTTTCCCCATCACACGGTGTACCATCTTCTGGGTTTCTCATGCATGTTTTCGATGTAGGAAGATGCCCTTGAAGCTGGAGATTTGGGACCCATGCGATGGGTACCACGCAGTATTCCTTTAAAGGGTCTGCGTTTGCTCACCCAACCTCACCAAACCTCTCAGCCCCAAGAGTGTCCACCCTTATGTCTCATCCAGCTGTGGGTCTAGATATGGTCAATCCAGGTTGCATCACAGCCCCTGAACTCATTGTGTAAGAATTTCTATCTCTTTCACTGTCGTTGTTTCATGGGTTTTTCAAAGTAATTTATTTTCATAATGGGGTTTAGCTGCTTTTCACGGCTGTGTTTATGCCGCTTTACAGCCACTTCACACACTAACAGAGAGATATCAATACATAGGCTTTAAGATTATTACTAGTCAGATATATTCTTGTGCGGTGAATAGGGCGTGTTGAGTCCAGTTCTCTGAGCAAGGAGTAGGTCTTGTCTACTACATATTGGGTTTATGGAACGGTATCTGAGCTAATTTGATACCCTTGTTTTATGTATCACCCCACCTCACCTTTCCCGTTAAGCAGCCATAGTGTGTTTTCTGCATGTGTGACTCTGTTCTGTTTTGTAATTCAGTTCAAGTGTAACGGTTTTTACATTCCCTCTATCAGTGATACCTTATGAGAAGTGTCCTTTTCTGTGTGACTTATTTCACTTAGAATCGTCGTACCTAAATCCACTCATCATGCTGCTACTAGCCTTATGACATTGATTTCATGGCTGAGTGATATTCCATTGTACATAAGGACCACAACTTCTTTATCCATTTTTCTCTTTCCTTGGATATTTAAGGTGGAATGAAGTGGAGGTCCTTGTCAACAGAGCAGCCCTCAACTTTGGGGTGCTTGTGTCTTGCTGATTTTTCATTTTCCCAATTTATACCCCCATGAGTGGAAGTGCCCTATGCTCTCTAAGCTGTGTTTTTCAGATGTTTCAGGACACACCGTGCACTTCTCCAGAGTGGCTGTTGCCAATTTACATCCCGCCCATCAGCGTAGCAAGGCTCCCATTTCTCCATGGCCTGTCCTGCATTTCTGGTTTTGACACTTTTTTCAGCATGGCCCTTTTGACCGATGGGAAGCGAGACTTCTCTGTAGCGCTGATTTGCCTTTCCAGGTTGCTTGGTTGGCCAAAAAGGGCGTATGCGTTTTTTCCTGAATATATTCAGGAAAAAACGCATACGCCCTTTTTGGCCAAGGGCATCATTGTCAACGTTTTGCCGCTTTTCATGTGCTTTAAAGGCGATTCGTATCTACCTCCTGAAATCTGTTTCGTGCAATTCTGCCTTGATTTCAAATCCTCTTCTTTGCCTTCCCTCAATATATTTGTGGACGAGAGTTATCATTTATAACTCTGCAGGTTTGTGAATTGCAGTGCCCTGAACCTCCATTTTACAACTCGCTTTTTTGGGAGCTGGCCGCAAAAGCGCAGGATGGCTTCAGGCCCTGTTCTGGTTCCGGGGGGCAGGCTGAGCCTGTGGTTAATTCTTCTTCCTGATGGGAAAATAGAGTGACCTGTGCCTGTCCCGACACCAAGAGCTAGTCTCTCGTTGGTTCCCCGTCTTCCCGTTCATCCTCAGGACAAATTGCAACCTGTACGGAACAGGAGGTTAAAGGTGCTGATGCTCCAAGTAGGGAGATTGCTAGTAAAGTGGCTGGAATGGCGAACCCGGGCACAAGGAGATGAGAAATGAGGTGCGTTTTAGAAACCTTTCCCCATCACACGGTGTACCATCTTCTGGGTTTCTCATGCATGTTTTCGATGTAGGAAGATGCCCTTGAAGCTGGAGATTTGGGACCCATGCGATGGGTACCACGCAGTATTCCTTTAAAGGGTCTGCGTTTGCTCACCCAACCTCACCAAACCTCTCAGCCCCAAGAGTGTCCACCCTTATGTCTCATCCAGCTGTGGGTCTAGATATGGTCAATCCAGGTTGCATCACAGCCCCTGAACTCATTGTGTAAGAATTTCTATCTCTTTCACTGTCGTTGTTTCATGGGTTTTTCAAAGTAATTTATTTTCATAATGGGGTTTAGCTGCTTTTCACGGCTGTGTTTATGCCGCTTTCCACCCACTTGACACACTAACAGAGAGATATCAATACATAGGCTTTAAGATTATTACTAGTCAGATATATTCTTGTGCGGTGAATAGGGCGTGTTGAGTCCAGTTCTCTGAGCAAGGAGTAGGTCTTGTCTACTACATATTGGGTTTATGGAACGGTATCTGAGCTAATTTGATACCCTTGTTTTATGTATCACCCCACCTCACCTTTCCCGTTAAGCAGCCATAGTGTGTTTTCTGCATGTGTGACTCTGTTCTGTTTTGTAATTCAGTTCAAGTGTAACGGTTTTTACATTCCCTCTATCAGTGATACCTTATGAGAAGTGTCCTTTTCTGTGTGACTTATTTCACTTAGAATCGTCGTACCTAAATCCACTCATCATGCTGCTACTAGCCTTATGACATTGATTTCATGGCTGAGTGATATTCCATTGTACATAAGGACCACAACTTCTTTATCCATTTTTCTCTTTCCTTGGATATTTAAGGTGGAATGAAGTGGAGGTCCTTGTCAACAGAGCAGCCCTCAACTTTGGGGTGCTTGTGTCTTGCTGATTTTTCATTTTCCCAATTTATACCCCCATGAGTGGAAGTGCCCTATGCTCTCTAAGCTGTGTTTTTCAGATGTTTCAGGACACACCGTGCACTTCTCCAGAGTGGCTGTTGCCAATTTACATCCCGCCCATCAGCGTAGCAAGGCTCCCATTTCTCCATGGCCTGTCCTGCATTTCTGGTTTTGACACTTTTTTCAGCATGGCCCTTTTGACCGATGGGAAGCGAGACTTCTCTGTAGCGCTGATTTGCCTTTCCAGGTTGCTTGGTTGGCCAAAAAGGGCGTATGCGTTTTTTCCTGAAT
Organism: Balaenoptera borealis; assembly: GCF_965194805.1. Classification (NCBI taxonomy): domain Eukaryota; kingdom Metazoa; phylum Chordata; class Mammalia; order Artiodactyla; family Balaenopteridae; genus Balaenoptera; species Balaenoptera borealis. The sequence continues at coordinate 80,698 of NW_028122844.1, read as the reverse complement.
ATATTCAGGAAAAAACGCATACGCCCTTTTTGGCCAAGGGCATCATTGTCAACGTTTTGCCGCTTTTCATGTGCTTTAAAGGCGATTCGTATCTACCTCCTGAAATCTGTTTCGTGCAATTCTGCCTTGATTTCAAATCCTCTTCTTTGCCTTCCCTCAATATATTTGTGGACGAGAGTTATCATTTATAACTCTGCAGGTTTGTGAATTGCAGTGCCCTGAACCTCCATTTTACAACTCGCTTTTTTGGGAGCTGGCCGCAAAAGCGCAGGATGGCTTCAGGCCCTGTTCTGGTTCCGGGGGGCAGGCTGAGCCTGTGGTTAATTCTTCTTCCTGATGGGAAAATAGAGTGACCTGTGCCTGTCCCGACACCAAGAGCTAGTCTCTCGTTGGTTCCCCGTCTTCCCGTTCATCCTCAGGACAAATTGCAACCTGTACGGAACAGGAGGTTAAAGGTGCTGATGCTCCAAGTAGGGAGATTGCTAGTAAAGTGGCTGGAATGGCGAACCCGGGCACAAGGAGATGAGAAATGAGGTGCGTTTTAGAAACCTTTCCCCATCACACGGTGTACCATCTTCTGGGTTTCTCATGCATGTTTTCGATGTAGGAAGATGCCCTTGAAGCTGGAGATTTGGGACCCATGCGATGGGTACCACGCAGTATTCCTTTAAAGGGTCTGCGTTTGCTCACCCAACCTCACCAAACCTCTCAGCCCCAAGAGTGTCCACCCTTATGTCTCATCCAGCTGTGGGTCTAGATATGGTCAATCCAGGTTGCATCACAGCCCCTGAACTCATTGTGTAAGAATTTCTATCTCTTTCACTGTCGTTGTTTCATGGGTTTTTCAAAGTAATTTATTTTCATAATGGGGTTTAGCTGCTTTTCACGGCTGTGTTTATGCCGCTTTCCACCCACTTGACACACTAACAGAGAGATATCAATACATAGGCTTTAAGATTATTACTAGTCAGATATATTCTTGTGCGGTGAATAGGGCGTGTTGAGTCCAGTTCTCTGAGCAAGGAGTAGGTCTTGTCTACTACATATTGGGTTTATGGAACGGTATCTGAGCTAATTTGATACCCTTGTTTTATGTATCACCCCACCTCACCTTTCCCGTTAAGCAGCCATAGTGTGTTTTCTGCATGTGTGACTCTGTTCTGTTTTGTAATTCAGTTCAAGTGTAACGGTTTTTACATTCCCTCTATCAGTGATACCTTAGGAGAAGTGTCCTTTTCTGTGTGACTTATTTCACTTAGAATCGTCGTACCTAAATCCACTCATCATGCTGCTACTAGCCTTATGACATTGATTTCATGGCTGAGTGATATTCCATTGTACATAAGGACCACAACTTCTTTATCCATTTTTCTCTTTCCTGGGATATTTAAGGTGGAATGAAGTGGAGGTCCTTGTCAACAGAGCAGCCCTCAACTTTGGGGTGCTTGTGTCTTGCTGATTTTTCATTTTCCCAATTTATACCCCCATGAGTGGAAGTGCCCTATGCTCTCTAAGCTGTGTTTTTCAGATGTTTCAGGACACACCGTACACTTCTCCAGAGTGGCTGTTGGCAATTTACATCCCGCCCATCAGTGTAGCAAGGCTCCCATTTCTCCATGGCCTGTCCTGCATTTCTGGTTTTGACACTTTTTTCAGCATGGCCCTTTTGACCGATGGGAAGCGAGACTTCTCTGTAGCGCTGATTTGCCTTTCCAGGTTGCTTGGTTGGCCAAAAAGGGCGTATGCGTTTTTTCCTGAATATATTCAGGAAAAAACGCATACGCCCTTTTTGGCCAAGAGCATCATTGTCAACGTTTTGCCGCTTTTCATGTGCTTTAAAGGCGATTCGTATCTACCTCCTGAAATCTGTTTCGTGCAATTCTGCCTTGATTTCAAATCCTCTTCTTTGCCTTCCCTCAATATATTTGTGGACGAGAGTTATCATTTATAACTCTGCAGGTTTGTGAATTGCAGTGCCCTGAACCTCCATTTTACAACTCGCTTTTTTGGGAGCTGGCCGCAAAAGCGCAGGATGGCTTCAGGCCCTGTTCTGGTTCCGGGGGGCAGGCTGAGCCTGTGGTTAATTCTTCTTCCTGATGGGAAAATAGAGTGACCTGTGCCTGTCCCGACACCAAGAGCTAGTCTCTCGTTGGTTCCCCGTCTTCCCGTTCATCCTCAGGACAAATTGCAACCTGTACGGAACAGGAGGTTAAAGGTGCTGATGCTCCAAGTAGGGAGATTGCTAGTAAAGTGGCTGGAATGGCGAACCCGGGCACAAGGAGATGAGAAATGAGGTGCGTTTTAGAAACCTTTCCCCATCACACGGTGTACCATCTTCTGGGTTTCTCATGCATGTTTTCGATGTAGGAAGATGCCCTTGAAGCTGGAGATTTGGGACCCATGCGATGGGTACCACGCAGTATTCCTTTAAAGGGTCTGCGTTTGCTCACCCAACCTCACCAAACCTCTCAGCCCCAAGAGTGTCCACCCTTATGTCTCATCCAGCTGTGGGTCTAGATATGGTCAATCCAGGTTGCATCACAGCCCCTGAACTCATTGTGTAAGAATTTCTATCTCTTTCACTGTCGTTGTTTCATGGGTTTTTCAAAGTAATTTATTTTCATAATGGGGTTTAGCTGCTTTTCACGGCTGTGTTTATGCCGCTTTCCACCCACTTGACACACTAACAGAGAGATATCAATACATATGTTTTAAGATTATTACTAGTCACATATATTCTTGTGCTGTGAATAGGGCGTGTTGAGTCCAGTTCTCTGAGCAAGGAGTAGGTCTTGTCTATTACATATTGGGTTTATGGAACGGTATCTGAGCTAATTTGATACCCTTGTTTTATGTATCACCCCACCTCACCTTTCCCGTTAAGCAGCCATAGTGTGTTTTCTGCATGTGTGACTCTGTTCTGTTTTGTAATTCAGTTCAAGTGTAACGGTTTTTACATTCCCTCCATCAGTGATACCTTAGGAGAAGTGTCCTTTTCTGTGTGACTTATTTCACTTAGAATCGTCGTACCTAAATCCACTCATCATGCTGCTACTAACCTTATGACATTGATTTCATGGCTGAGTGATATTCCATTGTACATAAGGACCACAACTTCTTTATCCATTTTTCTCTTTCCTGGGATATTTAAGGTGGAATGAAGTGGAGGTCCTTGTCAACAGAGCAGCCCTCAACTTTGGGGTGCTTGTGTCTTGCTGATTTTTCATTTTCCCAATTTATACCCCCATGAGTGGAAGTGCCCTATGCTCTCTAAGCTGTGTTTTTCAGATGTTTCAGGACACACCGTACACTTCTCCAGAGTGGCTGTTGGCAATTTACATCCCGCCCATCAGCGTAGCAAGGCTCCCATTTCTCCATGGCCTGTCCTGCATTTCTGGTTTTGACACTTTTTTCAGCATGGCCCTTTTGACCGATGGGAAGCGAGACTTCTCTGTAGCGCTGATTTGCCTTTCCAGGTTGCTTGGTTGGCCAAAAAGGGCGTATGCGTTTTTTCCTGAATATATTCAGGAAAAAACGCATACGCCCTTTTTGGCAAAGGGCATCATTGTCAACGTTTTGCCGCTTTTCATGTGCTTTAAAGGCGATTCGTATCTACCTCCTGAAATCTGTTTCGTGCAATTCTGCCTTGATTTCAAATCCTCTTCTTTGCCTTCCCTCAATATATTTGTGGACGAGAGTTATCATTTATAACTCTGCAGGTTTGTGAATTGCAGTGCCCTGAACCTCCATTTTACAACTCGCTTTTTTGGGAGCTGGCCGCAAAAGCGCAGGATGGCTTCAGGCCCTGTTCTGGTTCCGGGGGGCAGGCTGAGCCTGTGGTTAATTCTTCTTCCTGATGGGAAAATAGAGTGACCTGTGCCTGTCCCGACACCAAGAGCTAGTCTCTCGTTGGTTCCCCGTCTTCCCGTTCATCCTCAGGACAAATTGCAACCTGTACGGAACAGGAGGTTAAAGGTGCTGATGCTCCAAGTAGGGAGATTGCTAGTAAAGTGGCTGGAATGGCGAACCTGGGCACAAGGAGATGAGAAATGAGGTGCGTTTTAGAAACCTTTCCCCATCACACGGTGTACCATCTTCTGGGTTTCTCATGCATGTTTTCGATGTAGGAAGATGCCCTTGAAGCTGGAGATTTGGGACCCATGCGATGGGTACCACGCAGTATTCCTTTAAAGGGTCTGCGTTTGCTCACCCAACCTCACCAAACCTCTCAGCCCCAAGAGTGTCCACCCTTATGTCTCATCCAGCTGTGGGTCTAGATATGGTCAATCCAGGTTGCATCACAGCCCCTGAACTCATTGTGTAAGAATTTCTATCTCTTTCACTGTCGTTGTTTCATGGGTTTTTCAAAGTAATTTATTTTCATAATGGGGTTTAGCTGCTTTTCACGGCTGTGTTTATGCCGCTTTCCACCCACTTGACACACTAACAGAGAGATATCAATACATAGGCTTTAAGATTATTACTAGTCAGATATATTCTTGTGCGGTGAATAGGGCGTGTTGAGTCCAGTTCTCTGAGCAAGGAGTAGGTCTTGTCTACTACATATTGGGTTTATGGAACGGTATCTGAGCTAATTTGATACCCTTGTTTTATGTATCACCCCACCTCACCTTTCCCGTTAAGCAGCCATAGTGTGTTTTCTGCATGTGTGACTCTGTTCTGTTTTGTAATTCAGTTCAAGTGTAACGGTTTTTACATTCCCTCTATCAGTGATACCTTAGGAGAAGTGTCCTTTTCTGTGTGACTTATTTCACTTAGAATCGTCGTACCTAAATCCACTCATCATGCTGCTACTAACATTATGACATTGATTTCATGGCTGAGTGATATTCCATTGTACATAAGGACCACAACTTCTTTATCCATTTTTCTCTTTGCTGGGATATTTAAGGTGGAATGAAGTGGAGGTCCTTGTCAACAGAGCAGCCCTCAACTTTGGGGTGCTTGTGTCTTGCTGATTTTTCATTTTCCCAATTTATACCCCCATGAGTGGAAGTGCCCTATGCTCTCTAAGCTGTGTTTTTCAGATGTTTCAGGACACACCGTACACTTCTCCAGAGTGGCTGTTGGCAATTTACATCCCGCCCATCAGTGTAGCAAGGCTCCCATTTCTCCATGGCCTGTCCTGCATTTCTGGTTTTGACACTTTTTTCAGCATGGCCCTTTTGACCGATGGGAAGCGAGACTTCTCTGTAGCGCTGATTTGCCTTTCCAGGTTGCTTGGTTGGCCAAAAAGGGCGTATGCGTTTTTTCCTGAATATATTCAGGAAAAAACGCATACGCCCTTTTTGGCCAAGGGCCTCATTGTCAACGTTTTGCCGCTTTTCATGTGCTTTAAAGGCGATTCGTATCTACCTCCTGAAATCTGTTTCGTGCAATTCTGCCTTGATTTCAAATCCTCTTCTTTGCCTTCCCTCAATATATTTGTGGACGAGAGTTATCATTTATAACTCTGCAGGTTTGTGAATTGCAGTGCCCTGAACCTCCATTTTACACCTCGCTTTTTTGGGAGCTGGCCGCAAAAGCGCAGGATGGCTTCAGGCCCTGTTCTGGTTCCGGGGGGCAGGCTGAGCCTGTGGTTAATTCTTCTTCCTGATGGGAAAATAGAGTGACCTGTGCCTGTCCCGACACCAAGAGCTAGTCTCTCGTTGGTTCCCCGTCTTCCCGTTCATCCTCAGGACAAATTGCAACCTGTACGGAACAGGAGGTTAAAGGTGCTGATGCTCCAAGTAGGGAGATTGCTAGTAAAGTGGCTGGAATGGCGAACCCGGGCACAAGGAGATGAGAAATGAGGTGCGTTTTAGAAACCTTTCCCCATCACACGGTGTACCATCTTCTGGGTTTCTCATGCATGTTTTCGATGTAGGAAGATGCCCTTGAAGCTGGAGATTTGGGACCCATGCGATGGGTACCACGCAGTATTACTTTAAAGGGTCTGCGTTTGCTCACCCAACCTCACCAAACCTCTCAGCCCCAAGAGTGTCCACCCTTATGTCTCATCCAGCTGTGGGTCTAGATATGGTCAATCCAGGTTGCATCACAGCCCCTGAACTCATTGTGTAAGAATTTCTATCTCTTTCACTGTCGTTGTTTCATGGGTTTTTCAAAGTAATTTATTTTCATAATGGGGTTTAGCTGCTTTTCACGGCTGTGTTTATGCCGCTTTCCACCCACTTGACACACTAACAGAGAGATATCAATACATAGGCTTTAAGATTATTACTAGTCAGATATATTCTTGTGCGGTGAATAGGGCGTGTTGAGTCCAGTTCTCTGAGCAAGGAGTAGGTCTTGTCTACTACATATTGGGTTTATGGAACGGTATCTGAGCTAATTTGATACCCTTGTTTTATGTATCACCCCACCTCACCTTTCCCGTTAAGCAGCCATAGTGTGTTTTCTGCATGTGTGACTCTGTTCTGTTTTGTAATTCAGTTCAAGTGTAACGGTTTTTACATTCCCTCTATCAGTGATACCTTAGGAGAAGTGTCCTTTTCTGTGTGACTTATTTCACTTAGAATCGTCGTACCTAAATCCACTCATCATGCTGCTACTAACCTTATGACATTGATTTCATGGCTGAGTGATATTCCATTGTACATAAGGACCACAACTTCTTTATCCATTTTTCTCTTTCCTGGGATATTTAAGGTGGAATGAAGTGGAGGTCCTTGTCAACAGAGCAGCCCTCAACTTTGGGGTGCTTGTGTCTTGCTGATTTTTCATTTTCCCAATTTATACCCCCATGAGTGGAAGTGCCCTATGCTCTCTAAGCTGTGTTTTTCAGATGTTTCAGGACACACCGTGCACTTCTCCAGAGTGGCTGTTGCCAATTTACATCCCGCCCATCAGCGTAGCAAGGCTCCCATTTCTCCATGGCCTGTCCTGCATTTCTGGTTTTGACACTTTTTTCAGCATGGCCCTTTTGACCGATGGGAAGCGAGACTTCTCTGTAGCGCTGATTTGCCTTTCCAGGTTGCTTGGTTGGCCAAAAAGGGCGTATGCGTTTTTTCCTGAATATATTCAGGAAAAAACGCATACGCCCTTTTTGGCCAAGGGCCTCATTGTCAACGTTTTGCCGCTTTTCATGTGCTTTAAAGGCGATTCGTATCTACCTCCTGAAATCTGTTTCGTGCAATTCTGCCTTGATTTCAAATCCTCTTCTTTGCCTTCCCTCAATATATTTGTGGACGAGTGTTATCATTTATAACTCTGCAGGTTTGTGAATTGCAGTGCCCTGAACCTCCATTTTACAACTCGCTTTTTTGGGAGCTGGCCGCAAAAGCGCAGGATGGCTTCAGGCCCTGTTCTGGTTCCGGGGGGCAGGCTGAGCCTGTGGTTAATTCTTCTTCCTGATGGGAAAATAGAGTGACCTGTGCCTGTCCCGACACCAAGAGCTAGTCTCTCGTTGGTTCCCCGTCTTCCCGTTCATCCTCAGGACAAATTGCAACCTGTACGGAACAGGAGGTTAAAGGTGCTGATGCTCCAAGTAGGGAGATTGCTAGTAAAGTGGCTGGAATGGCGAACCCGGGCACAAGGAGATGAGAAATGAGGTGCGTTTTAGAAACCTTTCCCCATCACACGGTGTACCATCTTCTGGGTTTCTCATGCATGTTTTCGATGTAGGAAGATGCCCTTGAAGCTGGAGATTTGGGACCCATGCGATGGGTACCACGCAGTATTCCTTTAAAGGGTCTGCGTTTGCTCACCCAACCTCACCAAACCTCTCAGCCCCAAGAGTGTCCACCCTTATGTCTCATCCAGCTGTGGGTCTAGATATGGTCAATCCAGGTTGCATCACAGCCCCTGAACTCATTGTGTAAGAATTTCTATCTCTTTCACTGTCGTTGTTTCATGGGTTTTTCAAAGTAATTTATTTTCATAATGGGGTTTAGCTGCTTTTCACGGCTGTGTTTATGCCGCTTTCCACCCACTTGACACACTAACAGAGAGATATCAATACATAGGCTTTAAGATTATTACTAGTCAGATATATTCTTGTGCGGTGAATAGGGCGTGTTGAGTCCAGTTCTCTGAGCAAGGAGTAGGTCTTGTCTACTACATATTGGGTTTATGGAACGGTATCTGAGCTAATTTGATACCCTTGTTTTATGTATCACCCCACCTCACCTTTCCCGTTAAGCAGCCATAGTGTGTTTTCTGCATGTGTGACTCTGTTCTGTTTTGTAATTCAGTTCAAGTGTAACGGTTTTTACATTCCCTCTATCAGTGATACCTTAGGAGAAGTGTCCTTTTCTGTGTGACTTATTTCACTTAGAATCGTCGTACCTAAATCCACTCATCATGCTGCTACTAACCTTATGACATTGATTTCATGGCTGAGTGATATTCCATTGTACATAAGGACCACAACTTCTTTATCCATTTTTCTCTTTCCTTGGATATTTAAGGTGGAATGAAGTGGAGGTCCTTGTCAACAGAGCAGCCCTCAACTTTGGGGTGCTTGTGTCTTGCTGATTTTTCATTTTCCCAATTTATACCCCCATGAGTGGAAGTGCCCTATGCTCTCTAAGCTGTGTTTTTCAGATGTTTCAGGACACACCGTGCACTTCTCCAGAGTGGCTGTTGCCAATTTACATCCCGCCCATCAGCGTAGCAAGGCTCCCATTTCTCCATGGCCTGTCCTGCATTTCTGGTTTTGACACTTTTTTCAGCATGGCCCTTTTGACCGATGGGAAGCGAGACTTCTCTGTAGCGCTGATTTGCCTTTCCAGGTTGCTTGGTTGGCCAAAAAGGGCGTATGCGTTTTTTCCTGAATATATTCAGGAAAAAACGCATACGCCCTTTTTGGCCAAGGGCATCATTGTCAACGTTTTGCCGCTTTTCATGTGCTTTAAAGGCGATTCGTATCTACCTCCTGAAATCTGTTTCGTGCAATTCTGCCTTGATTTCAAATCCTCTTCTTTGCCTTCCCTCAATATATTTGTGGACGAGAGTTATCATTTATAACTCTGCAGGTTTGTGAATTGCAGTGCCCTGAACCTCCATTTTACAACTCGCTTTTTTGGGAGCTGGCCGCAAAAGCGCAGGATGGCTTCAGGCCCTGTTCTGGTTCCGGGGGGCAGGCTGAGCCTGTGGTTAATTCTTCTTCCTGATGGGAAAATAGAGTGACCTGTGCCTGTCCCGACACCAAGAGCTAGTCTCTCGTTGGTTCCCCGTCTTCCCGTTCATCCTCAGGACAAATTGCAACCTGTACGGAACAGGAGGTTAAAGGTGCTGATGCTCCAAGTAGGGAGATTGCTAGTAAAGGGGCTGGAATGGCGAACCCGGGCACAAGGAGATGAGAAATGAGGTGCGTTTTAGAAACCTTTCCCCATCACACGGTGTACCATCTTCTGGGTTTCTCATGCATGTTTTCGATGTAGGAAGATGCCCTTGAAGCTGGAGATTTGGGACCCATGCGATGGGTACCACGCAGTATTCCTTTAAAGGGTCTGCGTTTGCTCACCCAACCTCACCAAACCTCTCAGCCCCAAGAGTGTCCACCCTTATGTCTCATCCAGCTGTGGGTCTAGATATGGTCAATCCAGGTTGCATCACAGCCCCTGAACTCATTGTGTAAGAATTTCTATCTCTTTCACTGTCGTTGTTTCATGGGTTTTTCAAAGTAATTTATTTTCATAATGGGGTTTAGCTGCTTTTCACGGCTGTGTTTATGCCGCTTTCCACCCACTTGACACACTAACAGAGAGATATCAATACATAGGCTTTAAGATTATTACTAGTCAGATATATTCTTGTGCGGTGAATAGGGCGTGTTGAGTACAGTTCTCTGAGCAAGGAGTAGGTCTTGTCTACTACATATTGGGTTTATGGAACGGTATCTGAGCTAATTTGATACCCTTGTTTTATGTATCACCCCACCTCACCTTTCCCGTTAAGCAGCCATAGTGTGTTTTCTGCATGTGTGACTCTGTTCTGTTTTGTAATTCAGTTCAAGTGTAACGGTTTTTACATTCCCTCTATCAGTGATACCTTAGGAGAAGTGTCCTTTTCTGTGTGACTTATTTCACTTAGAATCGTCGTACCTAAATCCACTCATCATGCTGCTACTAACCTTATGACATTGATTTCATGGCTGAGTGATATTCCATTGTACATAAGGACCACAACTTCTTTATCCATTTTTCTCTTTCCTGGGATATTTAAGGTGGAATGAAGTGGAGGTCCTTGTCAACAGAGCAGCCCTCAACTTTGGGGTGCTTGTGTCTTGCTGATTTTTCATTTTCCCAATTTATACCCCCATGAGTGGAAGTGCCCTATGCTCTCTAAGCTGTGTTTTTCAGATGTTTCAGGACACACCGTGCACTTCTCCAGAGTGGCTGTTGCCAATTTACATCCCGCCCATCAGCGTAGCAAGGCTCCCATTTCTCCATGGCCTGTCCTGCATTTCTGGTTTTGACACTTTTTTCAGCATGGCCCTTTTGACCGATGGGAAGCGAGACTTCTCTGTAGCGCTGATTTGCCTTTCCAGGTTGCTTGGTTGGCCAAAAAGGGCGTATGCGTTTTTTCCTGAATATATTCAGGAAAAAACGCATACGCCCTTTTTGGCCAAGGGCATCATTGTCAACGTTTTGCCGCTTTTCATGTGCTTTAAAGGCGATTCGTATCTACCTCCTGAAATCTGTTTCGTGCAATTCTGCCTTGATTTCAAATCCTCTTCTTTGCCTTCCCTCAATATATTTGTGGACGAGAGTTATCATTTATAACTCTGCAGGTTTGTGAATTGCAGTGCCCTGAACCTCCATTTTACAACTCGCTTTTTTGGGAGCTGGCCGCAAAAGCGCAGGATGGCTTCAGGCCCTGTTCTGGTTCCGGGGGGCAGGCTGAGCCTGTGGTTAATTCTTCTTCCTGATGGGAAAATAGAGTGACCTGTGCCTGTCCCGACACCAAGAGCTAGTCTCTCGTTGGTTCCCCGTCTTCCCGTTCATCCTCAGGACAAATTGCAACCTGTACGGAACAGGAGGTTAAAGGTGCTGATGCTCCAAGTAGGGAGATTGCTAGTAAAGGGGCTGGAATGGCGAACCCGGGCACAAGGAGATGAGAAATGAGGTGCGTTTTAGAAACCTTTCCCCATCACACGGTGTACCATCTTCTGGGTTTCTCATGCATGTTTTCGATGTAGGAAGATGCCCTTGAAGCTGGAGATTTGGGACCCATGCGATGGGTACCACGCAGTATTCCTTTAAAGGGTCTGCGTTTGCTCACCCAACCTCACCAAACCTCTCAGCCCCAAGAGTGTCCACCCTTATGTCTCATCCAGCTGTGGGTCTAGATATGGTCAATCCAGGTTGCATCACAGCCCCTGAACTCATTGTGTAAGAATTTCTATCTCTTTCACTGTCATTGTTTCATGGGTTTTTCAAAGTAATTTATTTTCATAATGGGGTTTAGCTGCTTTTCACGGCTGTGTTTATGCCGCTTTCCACCCACTTGACACACTAACAGAGAGATATCAATACATAGGCTTTAAGATTATTACTAGTCAGATATATTCTTGTGCGGTGAATAGGGCGTGTTGAGTCCAGTTCTCTGAGCAAGGAGTAGGTCTTGTCTACTACATATTGGGTTTATGGAACGGTATCTGAGCTAATTTGATACCCTTGTTTTATGTATCACCCCACCTCACCTTTCCCGTTAAGCAGCCATAGTGTGTTTTCTGCATGTGTGACTCTGTTCTGTTTTGTAATTCAGTTCAAGTGTAACGGTTTTTACATTCCCTCTATCAGTGATACCTTAGGAGAAGTGTCCTTTTCTGTGTGACTTATTTCACTTAGAATCGTCGTACCTAAATCCACTCATCATGCTGCTACTAACCTTATGACATTGATTTCATGGCTGAGTGATATTCCATTGTACATAAGGACCACAACTTCTTTATCCATTTTTCTCTTTCCTGGGATATTTAAGGTGGAATGAAGTGGAGGTCCTTGTCAACAGAGCAGCCCTCAACTTTGGGGTGCTTGTGTCTTGCTGATTTTTCATTTTCCCAATTTATACCCCCATGAGTGGAAGTGCCCTATGCTCTCTAAGCTGTGTTTTTCAGATGTTTCAGGACACACCGTACACTTCTCCAGAGTGGCTGTTGGCAATTTACATCCCGCCCATCAGCGTAGCAAGGCTCCCATTTCTCCATGGCCTGTCCTGCATTTCTGGTTTTGACACTTTTTTCAGCATGGCCCTTTTGACCGATGGGAAGCGAGACTTCTCTGTAGCGCTGATTTGCCTTTCCAGGTTGCTTGGTTGGCCAAAAAGGGCGTATGCGTTTTTTTCCTGAATATATTCAGGAAAAAACGCATACGCCCTTTTTGGCCAAGGGCATCATTGTCAACGTTTTGCCGCTTTTCATGTGCTTTAAAGGCGATTCGTATCTACCTCCTGAAATCTGTTTCGTGCAATTCTGCCTTGATTTCAAATCCTCTTCTTTGCCTTCCCTCAATATATTTGTGGACGAGAGTTATCATTTATAACTCTGCAGGTTTGTGAATTGCAGTGCCCTGAACCTCCATTTTACAACTCGCTTTTTTGGGAGCTGGCCGCAAAAGCGCAGGATGGCTTCAGGCCCTGTTCTGGTTCCGGGGGGCAGGCTGAGCCTGTGGTTAATTCTTCTTCCTGATGGGAAAATAGAGTGACCTGTGCCTGTCCCGACACCAAGAGCTAGTCTCTCGTTGGTTCCCCGTCTTCCCGTTCATCCTCAGGACAAATTGCAACCTGTATGGAACAGGAGGTTAAAGGTGCTGATGCTCCAAGTAGGGAGATTGCTAGTAAAGTGGCTGGAATGGCGAACCCGGGCACAAGGAGATGAGAAATGAGGTGCGTTTTAGAAACCTTTCCCCATCACACGGTGTACCATCTTCTGGGTTTCTCATGCATGTTTTCGATGTAGGAAGATGCCCTTGAAGCTGGAGATTTGGGACCCATGCGATGGGTACCACGCAGTATTCCTTTAAAGGGTCTGCGTTTGCTCACCCAACCTCACCAAACCTCTCAGCCCCAAGAGTGTCCACCCTTATGTCTCATCCAGCTGTGGGTCTAGATATGGTCAATCCAGGTTGCATCACAGCCCCTGAACTCATTGTGTAAGAATTTCTATCTCTTTCACTGTCGTTGTTTCATGGGTTTTTCAAAGTAATTTATTTTCATAATGGGGTTTAGCTGCTTTTCACGGCTGTGTTTATGCCGCTTTCCACCCACTTGACACACTAACAGAGAGATATCAATACATAGGCTTTAAGATTATTACTAGTCAGATATATTCTTGTGCGGTGAATAGGGCGTGTTGAGTCCAGTTCTCTGAGCAAGGAGTAGGTCTTGTCTACTACATATTGGGTTTATGGAACGGTATCTGAGCTAATTTGATACCCTTGTTTTATGTATCACCCCACCTCACCTTTCCCGTTAAGCAGCCATAGTGTGTTTTCTGCATGTGTGACTCTGTTCTGTTTTGTAATTCAGTTCAAGTGTAACGGTTTTTACATTCCCTCTATCAGTGATACCTTAGGAGAAGTGTCCTTTTCTGTGTGACTTATTTCACTTAGAATCGTCGTACCTAAATCCACTCATCATGCTGCTACTAACATTATGACATTGATTTCATGGCTGAGTGATATTCCATTGTACATAAGGACCACAACTTCTTTATCCATTTTTCTCTTTCCTGGGATATTTAAGGTGGAATGAAGTGGAGGTCCTTGTCAACAGAGCAGCCCTCAACTTTGGGGTGCTTGTGTCTTGCTGATTTTTCATTTTCCCAATTTATACCCCCATGAGTGGAAGTGCCCTATGCTCTCTAAGCTGTGTTTTTCAGATGTTTCAGGACACACCGTACACTTCTCCAGAGTGGCTGTTGGCAATTTACATCCCGCCCATCAGCGTAGCAAGGCTCCCATTTCTCCATGGCCTGTCCTGCATTTCTGGTTTTGACACTTTTTTCAGCATGGCCCTTTTGACCGATGGGAAGCGAGACTTCTCTGTAGCGCTGATTTGCCTTTCCAGGTTGCTTGGTTGGCCAAAAAGGGCGTATGCGTTTTTTCCTGAATATATTCAGGAAAAAACGCATACGCCCTTTTTGGCCAAGGGCCTCATTGTCAACGTTTTGCCGCTTTTCATGTGCTTTAAAGGCGATTCGTATCTACCTCCTGAAATCTGTTTCGTGCAATTCTGCCTTGATTTCAAATCCTCTTCTTTGCCTTCCCTCAATATATTTGTGGACGAGAGTTATCATTTATAACTCTGCAGGTTTGTGAATTGCAGTGCCCTGAACCTCCATTTTACACCTCGCTTTTTTGGGAGCTGGCCGCAAAAGCGCAGGATGGCTTCAGGCCCTGTTCTGGTTCCGGGGGGCAGGCTGAGCCTGTGGTTAATTCTTCTTCCTGATGGGAAAATAGAGTGACCTGTGCCTGTCCCGACACCAAGAGCTAGTCTCTCGTTGGTTCCCCGTCTTCCCGTTCATCCTCAGGACAAATTGCAACCTGTACGGAACAGGAGGTTAAAGGTGCTGATGCTCCAAGTAGGGAGATTGCTAGTAAAGTGGCTGGAATGGCGAACCCGGGCACAAGGAGATGAGAAATGAGGTGCGTTTTAGAAACCTTTCCCCATCACACGGTGTACCATCTTCTGGGTTTCTCATGCATGTTTTCGATGTAGGAAGATGCCCTTGAAGCTGGAGATTTGGGACCCATGCGATGGGTACCACGCAGTATTACTTTAAAGGGTCTGCGTTTGCTCACCCAACCTCACCAAACCTCTCAGCCCCAAGAGTGTCCACCCTTATGTCTCATCCAGCTGTGGGTCTAGATATGGTCAATCCAGGTTGCATCACAGCCCCTGAACTCATTGTGTAAGAATTTCTATCTCTTTCACTGTCGTTGTTTCATGGGTTTTTCAAAGTAATTTATTTTCATAATGGGGTTTAGCTGCTTTTCACGGCTGTGTTTATGCCGCTTTCCACCCACTTGACACACTAACAGAGAGATATCAATACATAGGCTTTAAGATTATTACTAGTCAGATATATTCTTGTGCGGTGAATAGGGCGTGTTGAGTCCAGTTCTCTGAGCAAGGAGTAGGTCTTGTCTACTACATATTGGGTTTATGGAACGGTATCTGAGCTAATTTGATACCCTTGTTTTATGTATCACCCCACCTCACCTTTCCCGTTAAGCAGCCATAGTGTGTTTTCTGCATGTGTGACTCTGTTCTGTTTTGTAATTCAGTTCAAGTGTAACGGTTTTTACATTCCCTCTATCAGTGATACCTTAGGAGAAGTGTCCTTTTCTGTGTGACTTATTTCACTTAGAATCGTCGTACCTAAATCCACTCATCATGCTGCTACTAACATTATGACATTGATTTCATGGCTGAGTGATATTCCATTGTACATAAGGACCACAACTTCTTTATCCATTTTTCTCTTTCCTGGGATATTGAAGGTGGAATGAAGTGGAGGTCCTTGTCAACAGAGCAGCCCTCAACTTTGGGGTGCTTGTGTCTTGCTGATTTTTCATTTTCCCAATTTATACCCCCATGAGTGGAAGTGCCCTATGCTCTCTAAGCTGTGTTTTTCAGATGTTTCAGGACACACCGTGCACTTCTCCAGAGTGGCTGTTGCCAATTTACATCCCGCCCATCAGCGTAGCAAGGCTCCCATTTCTCCATGGCCTGTCCTGCATTTCTGGTTTTGACACTTTTTTCAGCATGGCCCTTTTGACCGATGGGAAGCGAGACTTCTCTGTAGCGCTGATTTGCCTTTCCAGGTTGCTTGGTTGGCCAAAAAGGGCGTATGCGTTTTTTCCTGAATATATTCAGGAAAAAACGCATACGCCCTTTTTGGCCAAGGGCCTCATTGTCAACGTTTTGCCGCTTTTCATGTGCTTTAAAGGCGATTCGTATCTACCTCCTGAAATCTGTTTCGTGCAATTCTGCCTTGATTTCAAATCCTCTTCTTTGCCTTCCCTCAATATATTTGTGGACGAGTGTTATCATTTATAACTCTGCAGGTTTGTGAATTGCAGTGCCCTGAACCTCCATTTTACAACTCGCTTTTTTGGGAGCTGGCCGCAAAAGCGCAGGATGGCTTCAGGCCCTGTTCTGGTTCCGGGGGGCAGGCTGAGCCTGTGGTTAATTCTTCTTCCTGATGGGAAAATAGAGTGACCTGTGCCTGTCCCGACACCAAGAGCTAGTCTCTCGTTGGTTCCCCGTCTTCCCGTTCATCCTCAGGACAAATTGCAACCTGTACGGAACAGGAGGTTAAAGGTGCTGATGCTCCAAGTAGGGAGATTGCTAGTAAAGTGGCTGGAATGGCGAACCCGGGCACAAGGAGATGAGAAATGAGGTGCGTTTTAGAAACCTTTCCCCATCACACGGTGTACCATCTTCTGGGTTTCTCATGCATGTTTTCGATGTAGGAAGATGCCCTTGAAGCTGGAGATTTGGGACCCATGCGATGGGTACCACGCAGTATTCCTTTAAAGGGTCTGCGTTTGCTCACCCAACCTCACCAAACCTCTCAGCCCCAAGAGTGTCCACCCTTATGTCTCATCCAGCTGTGGGTCTAGATATGGTCAATCCAGGTTGCATCACAGCCCCTGAACTCATTGTGTAAGAATTTCTATCTCTTTCACTGTCGTTGTTTCATGGGTTTTTCAAAGTAATTTATTTTCATAATGGGGTTTAGCTGCTTTTCACGGCTGTGTTTATGCCGCTTTCCACCCACTTGACACACTAACAGAGAGATATCAATACATAGGCTTTAAGATTATTACTAGTCAGATATATTCTTGTGCGGTGAATAGGGCGTGTTGAGTCCAGTTCTCTGAGCAAGGAGTAGGTCTTGTCTACTACATATTGGGTTTATGGAACGGTATCTGAGCTAATTTGATACCCTTGTTTTATGTATCACCCCACCTCACCTTTCCCGTTAAGCAGCCATAGTGTGTTTTCTGCATGTGTGACTCTGTTCTGTTTTGTAATTCAGTTCAAGTGTAACGGTTTTTACATTCCCTCTATCAGTGATACCTTAGGAGAAGTGTCCTTTTCTGTGTGACTTATTTCACTTAGAATCGTCGTACCTAAATCCACTCATCATGCTGCTACTAACCTTATGACATTGATTTCATGGCTGAGTGATATTCCATTGTACATAAGGACCACAACTTCTTTATCCATTTTTCTCTTTCCTGGGATATTTAAGGTGGAATGAAGTGGAGGTCCTTGTCAACAGAGCAGCCCTCAACTTTGGGGTGCTTGTGTCTTGCTGATTTTTCATTTTCCCAATTTATACCCCCATGAGTGGAAGTGCCCTATGCTCTCTAAGCTGTGTTTTTCAGATGTTTCAGGACACACCGTGCACTTCTCCAGAGTGGCTGTTGCCAATTTACATCCCGCCCATCAGCGTAGCAAGGCTCCCATTTCTCCATGGCCTGTCCTGCATTTCTGGTTTTGACACTTTTTTCAGCATGGCCCTTTTGACCGATGGGAAGCGAGACTTCTCTGTAGCGCTGATTTGCCTTTCCAGGTTGCTTGGTTGGCCAAAAAGGGCGTATGCGTTTTTTCCTGAATATATTCAGGAAAAAACGCATACGCCCTTTTTGGCCAAGGGCATCATTGTCAACGTTTTGCCGCTTTTCATGTGCTTTAAAGGCGATTCGTATCTACCTCCTGAAATCTGTTTCGTGCAATTCTGCCTTGATTTCAAATCCTCTTCTTTGCCTTCCCTCAATATATTTGTGGACGAGAGTTATCATTTATAACTCTGCAGGTTTGTGAATTGCAGTGCCCTGAACCTCCATTTTACAACTCGCTTTTTTGGGAGCTGGCCGCAAAAGCGCAGGATGGCTTCAGGCCCTGTTCTGGTTCCGGGGGGCAGGCTGAGCCTGTGGTTAATTCTTCTTCCTGATGGGAAAATAGAGTGACCTGTGCCTGTCCCGACACCAAGAGCTAGTCTCTCGTTGGTTCCCCGTCTTCCCGTTCATCCTCAGGACAAATTGCAACCTGTACGGAACAGGAGGTTAAAGGTGCTGATGCTCCAAGTAGGGAGATTGCTAGTAAAGGGGCTGGAATGGCGAACCCGGGCACAAGGAGATGAGAAATGAGGTGCGTTTTAGAAACCTTTCCCCATCACACGGTGTACCATCTTCTGGGTTTCTCATGCATGTTTTCGATGTAGGAAGATGCCCTTGAAGCTGGAGATTTGGGACCCATGCGATGGGTACCACGCAGTATTCCTTTAAAGGGTCTGCGTTTGCTCACCCAACCTCACCAAACCTCTCAGCCCCAAGAGTGTCCACCCTTATGTCTCATCCAGCTGTGGGTCTAGATATGGTCAATCCAGGTTGCATCACAGCCCCTGAACTCATTGTGTAAGAATTTCTATCTCTTTCACTGTCATTGTTTCATGGGTTTTTCAAAGTAATTTATTTTCATAATGGGGTTTAGCTGCTTTTCACGGCTGTGTTTATGCCGCTTTCCACCCACTTGACACACTAACAGAGAGATATCAATACATAGGCTTTAAGATTATTACTAGTCAGATATATTCTTGTGCGGTGAATAGGGCGTGTTGAGTCCAGTTCTCTGAGCAAGGAGTAGGTCTTGTCTACTACATATTGGGTTTATGGAACGGTATCTGAGCTAATTTGATACCCTTGTTTTATGTATCACCCCACCTCACCTTTCCCGTTAAGCAGCCATAGTGTGTTTTCTGCATGTGTGACTCTGTTCTGTTTTGTAATTCAGTTCAAGTGTAACGGTTTTTACATTCCCTCTATCAGTGATACCTTAGGAGAAGTGTCCTTTTCTGTGTGACTTATTTCACTTAGAATCGTCGTACCTAAATCCACTCATCATGCTGCTACTAACCTTATGACATTGATTTCATGGCTGAGTGATATTCCATTGTACATAAGGACCACAACTTCTTTATCCATTTTTCTCTTTCCTTGGATATTTAAGGTGGAATGAAGTGGAGGTCCTTGTCAACAGAGCAGCCCTCAACTTTGGGGTGCTTGTGTCTTGCTGATTTTTCATTTTCCCAATTTATACCCCCATGAGTGGAAGTGCCCTATGCTCTCTAAGCTGTGTTTTTCAGATGTTTCAGGACACACCGTGCACTTCTCCAGAGTGGCTGTTGCCAATTTACATCCCGCCCATCAGCGTAGCAAGGCTCCCATTTCTCCATGGCCTGTCCTGCATTTCTGGTTTTGACACTTTTTTCAGCATGGCCCTTTTGACCGATGGGAAGCGAGACTTCTCTGTAGCGCTGATTTGCCTTTCCAGGTTGCTTGGTTGGCCAAAAAGGGCGTATGCGTTTTTTCCTGAATATATTCAGGAAAAAACGCATACGCCCTTTTTGGCCAAGGGCATCATTGTCAACGTTTTGCCGCTTTTCATGTGCTTTAAAGGCGATTCGTATCTACCTCCTGAAATCTGTTTCGTGCAATTCTGCCTTGATTTCAAATCCTCTTCTTTGCCTTCCCTCAATATATTTGTGGACGAGAGTTATCATTTATAACTCTGCAGGTTTGTGAATTGCAGTGCCCTGAACCTCCATTTTACAACTCGCTTTTTTGGGAGCTGGCCGCAAAAGCGCAGGATGGCTTCAGGCCCTGTTCTGGTTCCGGGGGGCAGGCTGAGCCTGTGGTTAATTCTTCTTCCTGATGGGAAAATAGAGTGACCTGTGCCTGTCCCGACACCAAGAGCTAGTCTCTCGTTGGTTCCCCGTCTTCCCGTTCATCCTCAGGACAAATTGCAACCTGTACGGAACAGGAGGTTAAAGGTGCTGATGCTCCAAGTAGGGAGATTGCTAGTAAAGTGGCTGGAATGGCGAACCCGGGCACAAGGAGATGAGAAATGAGGTGCGTTTTAGAAACCTTTCCCCATCACACGGTGTACCATCTTCTGGGTTTCTCATGCATGTTTTCGATGTAGGAAGATGCCCTTGAAGCTGGAGATTTGGGACCCATGCGATGGGTACCACGCAGTATTCCTTTAAAGGGTCTGCGTTTGCTCACCCAACCTCACCAAACCTCTCAGCCCCAAGAGTGTCCACCCTTATGTCTCATCCAGCTGTGGGTCTAGATATGGTCAATCCAGGTTGCATCACAGCCCCTGAACTCATTGTGTAAGAATTTCTATCTCTTTCACTGTCGTTGTTTCATGGGTTTTTCAAAGTAATTTATTTTGATAATGGGGTTTAGCTGCTTTTCACGGCTGTGTTTATGCCGCTTTCCACCCACTTGACACACTAACAGAGAGATATCAATACATAGGCTTTAAGATTATTACTAGTCAGATATATTCTTGTGCGGTGAATAGGGCGTGTTGAGTCCAGTTCTCTGAGCAAGGAGTAGGTCTTGTCTACTACATATTGGGTTTATGGAACGGTATCTGAGCTAATTTGATACCCTTGTTTTATGTATCACCCCACCTCACCTTTCCCGTTAAGCAGCCATAGTGTGTTTTCTGCATGTGTGACTCTGTTCTGTTTTGTAATTCAGTTCAAGTGTAACGGTTTTTACATTCCCTCTATCAGTGATACCTTAGGAGAAGTGTCCTTTTCTGTGTGACTTATTTCACTTAGAATCGTCGTACCTAAATCCACTCATCATGCTGCTACTAACCTTATGACATTGATTTCATGGCTGAGTGATATTCCATTGTACATAAGGACCACAACTTCTTTATCCATTTTTCTCTTTCCTGGGATATTTAAGGTGGAATGAAGTGGAGGTCCTTGTCAACAGAGCAGCCCTCAACTTTGGGGTGCTTGTGTCTTGCTGATTTTTCATTTTCCCAATTTATACCCCCATGAGTGGAAGTGCCCTATGCTCTCTAAGCTGTGTTTTTCAGATGTTTCAGGACACACCGTGCACTTCTCCAGAGTGGCTGTTGCCAATTTACATCCCGCCCATCAGCGTAGCAAGGCTCCCATTTCTCCATGGCCTGTCCTGCATTTCTGGTTTTGACACTTTTTTCAGCATGGCCCTTTTGACCGATGGGAAGCGAGACTTCTCTGTAGCGCTGATTTGCCTTTCCAGGTTGCTTGGTTGGCCAAAAAGGGCGTATGCGTTTTTTCCTGAATATATTCAGGAAAAAACGCATACGCCCTTTTTGGCCAAGGGCATCATTGTCAACGTTTTGCCGCTTTTCATGTGCTTTAAAGGCGATTCGTATCTACCTCCTGAAATCTGTTTCGTGCAATTCTGCCTTGATTTCAAATCCTCTTCTTTGCCTTCCCTCAATATATTTGTGGACGAGAGTTATCATTTATAACTCTGCAGGTTTGTGAATTGCAGTGCCCTGAACCTCCATTTTACAACTCGCTTTTTTGGGAGCTGGCCGCAAAAGCGCAGGATGGCTTCAGGCCCTGTTCTGGTTCCGGGGGGCAGGCTGAGCCTGTGGTTAATTCTTCTTCCTGATGGGAAAATAGAGTGACCTGTGCCTGTCCCGACACCAAGAGCTAGTCTCTCGTTGGTTCCCCGTCTTCCCGTTCATCCTCAGGACAAATTGCAACCTGTACGGAACAGGAGGTTAAAGGTGCTGATGCTCCAAGTAGGGAGATTGCTAGTAAAGGGGCTGGAATGGCGAACCCGGGCACAAGGAGATGAGAAATGAGGTGCGTTTTAGAAACCTTTCCCCATCACACGGTGTACCATCTTCTGGGTTTCTCATGCATGTTTTCGATGTAGGAAGATGCCCTTGAAGCTGGAGATTTGGGACCCATGCGATGGGTACCACGCAGTATTCCTTTAAAGGGTCTGCGTTTGCTCACCCAACCTCACCAAACCTCTCAGCCCCAAGAGTGTCCACCCTTATGTCTCATCCAGCTGTGGGTCTAGATATGGTCAATCCAGGTTGCATCACAGCCCCTGAACTCATTGTGTAAGAATTTCTATCTCTTTCACTGTCGTTGTTTCATGGGTTTTTCAAAGTAATTTATTTTCATAATGGGGTTTAGCTGCTTTTCACGGCTGTGTTTATGCCGCTTTCCACCCACTTGACACACTAACAGAGAGATATCAATACATAGGCTTTAAGATTATTACTAGTCAGATATATTCTTGTGCGGTGAATAGGGCGTGTTGAGTCCAGTTCTCTGAGCAAGGAGTAGGTCTTGTCTACTACATATTGGGTTTATGGAACGGTATCTGAGCTAATTTGATACCCTTGTTTTATGTATCACCCCACCTCACCTTTCCCGTTAAGCAGCCATAGTGTGTTTTCTGCATGTGTGACTCTGTTCTGTTTTGTAATTCAGTTCAAGTGTAACGGTTTTTACATTCCCTCTATCAGTGATACCTTATGAGAAGTGTCCTTTTCTGTGTGACTTATTTCACTTAGAATCGTCGTACCTAAATCCACTCATCATGCTGCTACTAACATTATGACATTGATTTCATGGCTGAGTGATATTCCATTGTACATAAGGACCACAACTTCTTTATCCATTTTTCTCTTTCCTGGGATATTTAAGGTGGAATGAAGTGGAGGTCCTTGTCAACAGAGCAGCCCTCAACTTTGGGGTGCTTGTGTCTTGCTGATTTTTCATTTTCCCAATTTATACCCCCATGAGTGGAAGTGCCCTATGCTCTCTAAGCTGTGTTTTTCAGATGTTTCAGGACACACCGTACACTTCTCCAGAGTGGCTGTTGCCAATTTACATCCCGCCCATCAGTGTAGCAAGGCTCCCATTTCTCCATGGCCTGTCCTGCATTTCTGGTTTTGACACTTTTTTCAGCATGGCCCTTTTGACCGATGGGAAGCGAGACTTCTCTGTAGCGCTGATTTGCCTTTCCAGGTTGCTTGGTTGGCCAAAAAGGGCGTATGCGTTTTTTCCTGAATATATTCAGGAAAAAACGCATACGCCCTTTTTGGCCAAGGGCATCATTGTCAACGTTTTGCCGCTTTTCATGTGCTTTAAAGGCGATTCGTATCTACCTCCTGAAATCTGTTTCGTGCAATTCTGCCTTGATTTCAAATCCTCTTCTTTGCCTTCCCTCAATATATTTGTGGACGAGAGTTATCATTTATAACTCTGCAGGTTTGTGAATTGCAGTGCCCTGAACCTCCATTTTACAACTCGCTTTTTTGGGAGCTGGCCGCAAAAGCGCAGGATGGCTTCAGGCCCTGTTCTGGTTCCGGGGGGCAGGCTGAGCCTGTGGTTAATTCTTCTTCCTGATGGGAAAATAGAGTGACCTGTGCCTGTCCCGACACCAAGAGCTAGTCTCTCGTTGGTTCCCCGTCTTCCCGTTCATCCTCAGGACAAATTGCAACCTGTACGGAACAGGAGGTTAAAGGTGCTGATGCTCCAAGTAGGGAGATTGCTAGTAAAGGGGCTGGAATGGCGAACCCGGGCACAAGGAGATGAGAAATGAGGTGCGTTTTAGAAACCTTTCCCCATCACACGGTGTACCATCTTCTGGGTTTCTCATGCATGTTTTCGATGTAGGAAGATGCCCTTGAAGCTGGAGATTTGGGACCCATGCGATGGGTACCACGCAGTATTCCTTTAAAGGGTCTGCGTTTGCTCACCCAACCTCACCAAACCTCTCAGCCCCAAGAGTGTCCACCCTTATGTCTCATCCAGCTGTGGGTCTAGATATGGTCAATCCAGGTTGCATCACAGCCCCTGAACTCATTGTGTAAGAATTTCTATCTCTTTCACTGTCATTGTTTCATGGGTTTTTCAAAGTAATTTATTTTCATAATGGGGTTTAGCTGCTTTTCACGGCTGTGTTTATGCCGCTTTCCACCCACTTGACACACTAACAGAGAGATATCAATACATAGGCTTTAAGATTATTACTAGTCAGATATATTCTTGTGCGGTGAATAGGGCGTGTTGAGTCCAGTTCTCTGAGCAAGGAGTAGGTCTTGTCTACTACATATTGGGTTTATGGAACGGTATCTGAGCTAATTTGATACCCTTGTTTTATGTATCACCCCACCTCACCTTTCCCGTTAAGCAGCCATAGTGTGTTTTCTGCATGTGTGACTCTGTTCTGTTTTGTAATTCAGTTCAAGTGTAACGGTTTTTACATTCCCTCTATCAGTGATACCTTAGGAGAAGTGTCCTTTTCTGTGTGACTTATTTCACTTAGAATCGTCGTACCTAAATCCACTCATCATGCTGCTACTAACCTTATGACATTGATTTCATGGCTGAGTGATATTCCATTGTACATAAGGACCACAACTTCTTTATCCATTTTTCTCTTTCCTGGGATATTTAAGGTGGAATGAAGTGGAGGTCCTTGTCAACAGAGCAGCCCTCAACTTTGGGGTGCTTGTGTCTTGCTGATTTTTCATTTTCCCAATTTATACCCCCATGAGTGGAAGTGCCCTATGCTCTCTAAGCTGTGTTTTTCAGATGTTTCAGGACACACCGTGCACTTCTCCAGAGTGGCTGTTGCCAATTTACATCCCGCCCATCAGCGTAGCAAGGCTCCCATTTCTCCATGGCCTGTCCTGCATTTCTGGTTTTGACACTTTTTTCAGCATGGCCCTTTTGACCGATGGGAAGCGAGACTTCTCTGTAGCGCTGATTTGCCTTTCCAGGTTGCTTGGTTGGCCAAAAAGGGCGTATGCGTTTTTTCCTGAATATATTCAGGAAAAAACGCATACGCCCTTTTTGGCCAAGGGCATCATTGTCAACGTTTTGCCGCTTTTCATGTGCTTTAAAGGCGATTCGTATCTACCTCCTGAAATCTGTTTCGTGCAATTCTGCCTTGATTTCAAATCCTCTTCTTTGCCTTCCCTCAATATATTTGTGGACGAGAGTTATCATTTATAACTCTGCAGGTTTGTGAATTGCAGTGCCCTGAACCTCCATTTTACAACTCGCTTTTTTGGGAGCTGGCCGCAAAAGCGCAGGATGGCTTCAGGCCCTGTTCTGGTTCCGGGGGGCAGGCTGAGCCTGTGGTTAATTCTTCTTCCTGATGGGAAAATAGAGTGACCTGTGCCTGTCCCGACACCAAGAGCTAGTCTCTCGTTGGTTCCCCGTCTTCCCGTTCATCCTCAGGACAAATTGCAACCTGTACGGAACAGGAGGTTAAAGGTGCTGATGCTCCAAGTAGGGAGATTGCTAGTAAAGGGGCTGGAATGGCGAACCCGGGCACAAGGAGATGAGAAATGAGGTGCGTTTTAGAAACCTTTCCCCATCACACGGTGTACCATCTTCTGGGTTTCTCATGCATGTTTTCGATGTAGGAAGATGCCCTTGAAGCTGGAGATTTGGGACCCATGCGATGGGTACCACGCAGTATTCCTTTAAAGGGTCTGCGTTTGCTCACCCAACCTCACCAAACCTCTCAGCCCCAAGAGTGTCCACCCTTATGTCTCATCCAGCTGTGGGTCTAGATATGGTCAATCCAGGTTGCATCACAGCCCCTGAACTCATTGTGTAAGAATTTCTATCTCTTTCACTGTCATTGTTTCATGGGTTTTTCAAAGTAATTTATTTTCATAATGGGGTTTAGCTGCTTTTCACGGCTGTGTTTATGCCGCTTTCCACCCACTTGACACACTAACAGAGAGATATCAATACATAGGCTTTAAGATTATTACTAGTCAGATATATTCTTGTGCGGTGAATAGGGCGTGTTGAGTCCAGTTCTCTGAGCAAGGAGTAGGTCTTGTCTACTACATATTGGGTTTATGGAACGGTATCTGAGCTAATTTGATACCCTTGTTTTATGTATCACCCCACCTCACCTTTCCCGTTAAGCAGCCATAGTGTGTTTTCTGCATGTGTGACTCTGTTCTGTTTTGTAATTCAGTTCAAGTGTAACGGTTTTTACATTCCCTCTATCAGTGATACCTTAGGAGAAGTGTCCTTTTCTGTGTGACTTATTTCACTTAGAATCGTCGTACCTAAATCCACTCATCATGCTGCTACTAACCTTATGACATTGATTTCATGGCTGAGTGATATTCCATTGTACATAAGGACCACAACTTCTTTATCCATTTTTCTCTTTCCTGGGATATTTAAGGTGGAATGAAGTGGAGGTCCTTGTCAACAGAGCAGCCCTCAACTTTGGGGTGCTTGTGTCTTGCTGATTTTTCATTTTCCCAATTTATACCCCCATGAGTGGAAGTGCCCTATGCTCTCTAAGCTGTGTTTTTCAGATGTTTCAGGACACACCGTGCACTTCTCCAGAGTGGCTGTTGCCAATTTACATCCCGCCCATCAGCGTAGCAAGGCTCCCATTTCTCCATGGCCTGTCCTGCATTTCTGGTTTTGACACTTTTTTCAGCATGGCCCTTTTGACCGATGGGAAGCGAGACTTCTCTCTAGCGCTGATTTGCCTTTCCAGGTTGCTTGGTTGGCCAAAAAGGGCGTATGCGTTTTTTCCTGAATATATTCAGGAAAAAACGCATACGCCCTTTTTGGCCAAGGGCCTCATTGTCAACGTTTTGCCGCTTTTCATGTGCTTTAAAGGCGATTCGTATCTACCTCCTGAAATCTGTTTCGTGCAATTCTGCCTTGATTTCAAATCCTCTTCTTTGCCTTCCCTCAATATATTTGTGGACGAGAGTTATCATTTATAACTCTGCAGGTTTGTGAATTGCAGTGCCCTGAACCTCCATTTTACAACTCGCTTTTTTGGGAGCTGGCCGCAAAAGCGCAGGATGGCTTCAGGCCCTGTTCTGGTTCCGGGGGGCAGGCTGAGCCTGTGGTTAATTCTTCTTCCTGATGGGAAAATAGAGTGACCTGTGCCTGTCCCGACACCAAGAGCTAGTCTCTCGTTGGTTCCCCGTCTTCCCGTTCATCCTCAGGACAAATTGCAACCTGTACGGAACAGGAGGTTAAAGGTGCTGATGCTCCAAGTAGGGAGATTGCTAGTAAAGGGGCTGGAATGGCGAACCCGGGCACAAGGAGATGAGAAATGAGGTGCGTTTTAGAAACCTTTCCCCATCACACGGTGTACCATCTTCTGGGTTTCTCATGCATGTTTTCGATGTAGGAAGATGCCCTTGAAGCTGGAGATTTGGGACCCATGCGATGGGTACCACGCAGTATTCCTTTAAAGGGTCTGCGTTTGCTCACCCAACCTCACCAAACCTCTCAGCCCCAAGAGTGTCCACCCTTATGTCTCATCCAGCTGTGGGTCTAGATATGGTCAATCCAGGTTGCATCACAGCCCCTGAACTCATTGTGTAAGAATTTCTATCTCTTTCACTGTCGTTGTTTCATGGGTTTTTCAAAGTAATTTATTTTCATAATGGGGTTTAGCTGCTTTTCACGGCTGTGTTTATGCCGCTTTCCACCCACTTGACACACTAACAGAGAGATATCAATACATAGGCTTTAAGATTATTACTAGTCAGATATATTCTTGTGCGGTGAATAGGGCGTGTTGAGTCCAGTTCTCTGAGCAAGGAGTAGGTCTTGTCTACTACATATTGGGTTTATGGAACGGTATCTGAGCTAATTTGATACCCTTGTTTTATGTATCACCCCACCTCACCTTTCCCGTTAAGCAGCCATAGTGTGTTTTCTGCATGTGTGACTCTGTTCTGTTTTGTAATTCAGTTCAAGTGTAACGGTTTTTACATTCCCTCTATCAGTGATACCTTAGGAGAAGTGTCCTTTTCTGTGTGACTTATTTCACTTAGAATCGTCGTACCTAAATCCACTCATCATGCTGCTACTAACCTTATGACATTGATTTCATGGCTGAGTGATATTCCATTGTACATAAGGACCACAACTTCTTTATCCATTTTTCTCTTTCCTGGGATATTTAAGGTGGAATGAAGTGGAGGTCCTTGTCAACAGAGCAGCCCTCAACTTTGGGGTGCTTGTGTCTTGCTGATTTTTCATTTTCCCAATTTATACCCCCATGAGTGGAAGTGCCCTATGCTCTCTAAGCTGTGTTTTTCAGATGTTTCAGGACACACCGTGCACTTCTCCAGAGTGGCTGTTGCCAATTTACATCCCGCCCATCAGCGTAGCAAGGCTCCCATTTCTCCATGGCCTGTCCTGCATTTCTGGTTTTGACACTTTTTTCAGCATGGCCCTTTTGACCGATGGGAAGCGAGACTTCTCTGTAGCGCTGATTTGCCTTTCCAGGTTGCTTGGTTGGCCAAAAAGGGCGTATGCGTTTTTTCCTGAATATATTCAGGAAAAAACGCATACGCCCTTTTTGGCCAAGGGCATCATTGTCAACGTTTTGCCGCTTTTCATGTGCTTTAAAGGCGATTCGTATCTACCTCCTGAAATCTGTTTCGTGCAATTCTGCCTTGATTTCAAATCCTCTTCTTTGCCTTCCCTCAATATATTTGTGGACGAGAGTTATCATTTATAACTCTGCAGGTTTGTGAATTGCAGTGCCCTGAACCTCCATTTTACAACTCGCTTTTTTGGGAGCTGGCCGCAAAAGCGCAGGATGGCTTCAGGCCCTGTTCTGGTTCCGGGGGGCAGGCTGAGCCTGTGGTTAATTCTTCTTCCTGATGGGAAAATAGAGTGACCTGTGCCTGTCCCGACACCAAGAGCTAGTCTCTCGTTGGTTCCCCGTCTTCCCGTTCATCCTCAGGACAAATTGCAACCTGTACGGAACAGGAGGTTAAAGGTGCTGATGCTCCAAGTAGGGAGATTGCTAGTAAAGGGGCTGGAATGGCGAACCCGGGCACAAGGAGATGAGAAATGAGGTGCGTTTTAGAAACCTTTCCCCATCACACGGTGTACCATCTTCTGGGTTTCTCATGCATGTTTTCGATGTAGGAAGATGCCCTTGAAGCTGGAGATTTGGGACCCATGCGATGGGTACCACGCAGTATTCCTTTAAAGGGTCTGCGTTTGCTCACCCAACCTCACCAAACCTCTCAGCCCCAAGAGTGTCCACCCTTATGTCTCATCCAGCTGTGGGTCTAGATATGGTCAATCCAGGTTGCATCACAGCCCCTGAACTCATTGTGTAAGAATTTCTATCTCTTTCACTGTCGTTGTTTCATGGGTTTTTCAAAGTAATTTATTTTCATAATGGGGTTTAGCTGCTTTTCACGGCTGTGTTTATGCCGCTTTCCACCCACTTGACACACTAACAGAGAGATATCAATACATAGGCTTTAAGATTATTACTAGTCAGATATATTCTTGTGCGGTGAATAGGGCGTGTTGAGTCCAGTTCTCTGAGCAAGGAGTAGGTCTTGTCTACTACATATTGGGTTTATGGAACGGTATCTGAGCTAATTTGATACCCTTGTTTTATGTATCACCCCACCTCACCTTTCCCGTTAAGCAGCCATAGTGTGTTTTCTGCATGTGTGACTCTGTTCTGTTTTGTAATTCAGTTCAAGTGTAACGGTTTTTACATTCCCTCTATCAGTGATACCTTAGGAGAAGTGTCCTTTTCTGTGTGACTTATTTCACTTAGAATCGTCGTACCTAAATCCACTCATCATGCTGCTACTAACCTTATGACATTGATTTCATGGCTGAGTGATATTCCATTGTACATAAGGACCACAACTTCTTTATCCATTTTTCTCTTTCCTGGGATATTTAAGGTGGAATGAAGTGGAGGTCCTTGTCAACAGAGCAGCCCTCAACTTTGGGGTGCTTGTGTCTTGCTGATTTTTCATTTTCCCAATTTATACCCCCATGAGTGGAAGTGCCCTATGCTCTCTAAGCTGTGTTTTTCAGATGTTTCAGGACACACCGTACACTTCTCCAGAGTGGCTGTTGGCAATTTACATCCCGCCCATCAGCGTAGCAAGGCTCCCATTTCTCCATGGCCTGTCCTGCATTTCTGGTTTTGACACTTTTTTCAGCATGGCCCTTTTGACCGATGGGAAGCGAGACTTCTCTGTAGCGCTGATTTGCCTTTCCAGGTTGCTTGGTTGGCCAAAAAGGGCGTATGCGTTTTTTCCTGAATATATTCAGGAAAAAACGCATACGCCCTTTTTGGCCAAGGGCATCATTGTCAACGTTTTGCCGCTTTTCATGTGCTTTAAAGGCGATTCGTATCTACCTCCTGAAATCTGTTTCGTGCAATTCTGCCTTGATTTCAAATCCTCTTCTTTGCCTTCCCTCAATATATTTGTGGACGAGAGTTATCATTTATAACTCTGCAGGTTTGTGAATTGCAGTGCCCTGAACCTCCATTTTACAACTCGCTTTTTTGGGAGCTGGCCGCAAAAGCGCAGGATGGCTTCAGGCCCTGTTCTGGTTCCGGGGGGCAGGCTGAGCCTGTGGTTAATTCTTCTTCCTGATGGGAAAATAGAGTGACCTGTGCCTGTCCCGACACCAAGAGCTAGTCTCTCGTTGGTTCCCCGTCTTCCCGTTCATCCTCAGGACAAATTGCAACCTGTACGGAACAGGAGGTTAAAGGTGCTGATGCTCCAAGTAGGGAGATTGCTAGTAAAGTGGCTGGAATGGCGAACCCGGGCACAAGGAGATGAGAAATGAGGTGCGTTTTAGAAACCTTTCCCCATCACACGGTGTACCATCTTCTGGGTTTCTCATGCATGTTTTCGATGTAGGAAGATGCCCTTGAAGCTGGAGATTTGGGACCCATGCGATGGGTACCACGCAGTATTCCTTTAAAGGGTCTGCGTTTGCTCACCCAACCTCACCAAACCTCTCAGCCCCAAGAGTGTCCACCCTTATGTCTCATCCAGCTGTGGGTCTAGATATGGTCAATCCAGGTTGCATCACAGCCCCTGAACTCATTGTGTAAGAATTTCTATCTCTTTCACTGTCGTTGTTTCATGGGTTTTTCAAAGTAATTTATTTTCATAATGGGGTTTAGCTGCTTTTCACGGCTGTGTTTATGCCGCTTTCCACCCACTTGACACACTAACAGAGAGATATCAATACATAGGCTTTAAGATTATTACTAGTCAGATATATTCTTGTGCGGTGAATAGGGCGTGTTGAGTCCAGTTCTCTGAGCAAGGAGTAGGTCTTGTCTACTACATATTGGGTTTATGGAACGGTATCTGAGCTAATTTGATACCCTTGTTTTATGTATCACCCCACCTCACCTTTCCCGTTAAGCAGCCATAGTGTGTTTTCTGCATGTGTGACTCTGTTCTGTTTTGTAATTCAGTTCAAGTGTAACGGTTTTTACATTCCCTCTATCAGTGATACCTTAGGAGAAGTGTCCTTTTCTGTGTGACTTATTTCACTTAGAATCGTCGTACCTAAATCCACTCATCATGCTGCTACTAACATTATGACATTGATTTCATGGCTGAGTGATATTCCATTGTACATAAGGACCACAACTTCTTTATCCATTTTTCTCTTTGCTGGGATATTTAAGGTGGAATGAAGTGGAGGTCCTTGTCAACAGAGCAGCCCTCAACTTTGGGGTGCTTGTGTCTTGCTGATTTTTCATTTTCCCAATTTATACCCCCATGAGTGGAAGTGCCCTATGCTCTCTAAGCTGTGTTTTTCAGATGTTTCAGGACACACCGTACACTTCTCCAGAGTGGCTGTTGGCAATTTACATCCCGCCCATCAGCGTAGCAAGGCTCCCATTTCTCCATGGCCTGTCCTGCATTTCTGGTTTTGACACTTTTTTCAGCATGGCCCTTTTGACCGATGGGAAGCGAGACTTCTCTGTAGCGCTGATTTGCCTTTCCAGGTTGCTTGGTTGGCCAAAAAGGGCGTATGCGTTTTTTCCTGAATATATTCAGGAAAAAACGCATACGCCCTTTTTGGCCAAGGGCCTCATTGTCAACGTTTTGCCGCTTTTCATGTGCTTTAAAGGCGATTCGTATCTACCTCCTGAAATCTGTTTCGTGCAATTCTGCCTTGATTTCAAATCCTCTTCTTTGCCTTCCCTCAATATATTTGTGGACGAGAGTTATCATTTATAACTCTGCAGGTTTGTGAATTGCAGTGCCCTGAACCTCCATTTTACACCTCGCTTTTTTGGGAGCTGGCCGCAAAAGCGCAGGATGGCTTCAGGCCCTGTTCTGGTTCCGGGGGGCAGGCTGAGCCTGTGGTTAATTCTTCTTCCTGATGGGAAAATAGAGTGACCTGTGCCTGTCCCGACACCAAGAGCTAGTCTCTCGTTGGTTCCCCGTCTTCCCGTTCATCCTCAGGACAAATTGCAACCTGTACGGAACAGGAGGTTAAAGGTGCTGATGCTCCAAGTAGGGAGATTGCTAGTAAAGTGGCTGGAATGGCGAACCCGGGCACAAGGAGATGAGAAATGAGGTGCGTTTTAGAAACCTTTCCCCATCACACGGTGTACCATCTTCTGGGTTTCTCATGCATGTTTTCGATGTAGGAAGATGCCCTTGAAGCTGGAGATTTGGGACCCATGCGATGGGTACCACGCAGTATTCCTTTAAAGGGTCTGCGTTTGCTCACCCAACCTCACCAAACCTCTCAGCCCCAAGAGTGTCCACCCTTATGTCTCATCCAGCTGTGGGTCTAGATATGGTCAATCCAGGTTGCATCACAGCCCCTGAACTCATTGTGTAAGAATTTCTATCTCTTTCACTGTCGTTGTTTCATGGGTTTTTCAAAGTAATTTATTTTCATAATGGGGTTTAGCTGCTTTTCACGGCTGTGTTTATGCCGCTTTCCACCCACTTGACACACTAACAGAGAGATATCAATACATAGGCTTTAAGATTATTACTAGTCAGATATATTCTTGTGCGGTGAATAGGGCGTGTTGAGTCCAGTTCTCTGAGCAAGGAGTAGGTCTTGTCTACTACATATTGGGTTTATGGAACGGTATCTGAGCTAATTTGATACCCTTGTTTTATGTATCACCCCACCTCACCTTTCCCGTTAAGCAGCCATAGTGTGTTTTCTGCATGTGTGACTCTGTTCTGTTTTGTAATTCAGTTCAAGTGTAACGGTTTTTACATTCCCTCTATCAGTGATACCTTAGGAGAAGTGTCCTTTTCTGTGTGACTTATTTCACTTAGAATCGTCGTACCTAAATCCACTCATCATGCTGCTACTAACCTTATGACATTGATTTCATGGCTGAGTGATATTCCATTGTACATAAGGACCACAACTTCTTTATCCATTTTTCTCTTTCCTGGGATATTTAAGGTGGAATGAAGTGGAGGTCCTTGTCAACAGAGCAGCCCTCAACTTTGGGGTGCTTGTGTCTTGCTGATTTTTCATTTTCCCAATTTATACCCCCATGAGTGGAAGTGCCCTATGCTCTCTAAGCTGTGTTTTTCAGATGTTTCAGGACACACCGTGCACTTCTCCAGAGTGGCTGTTGCCAATTTACATCCCGCCCATCAGCGTAGCAAGGCTCCCATTTCTCCATGGCCTGTCCTGCATTTCTGGTTTTGACACTTTTTTCAGCATGGCCCTTTTGACCGATGGGAAGCGAGACTTCTCTGTAGCGCTGATTTGCCTTTCCAGGTTGCTTGGTTGGCCAAAAAGGGCGTATGCGTTTTTTCCTGAATATATTCAGGAAAAAACGCATACGCCCTTTTTGGCCAAGGGCATCATTGTCAACGTTTTGCCGCTTTTCATGTGCTTTAAAGGCGATTCGTATCTACCTCCTGAAATCTGTTTCGTGCAATTCTGCCTTGATTTCAAATCCTCTTCTTTGCCTTCCCTCAATATATTTGTGGACGAGAGTTATCATTTATAACTCTGCAGGTTTGTGAATTGCAGTGCCCTGAACCTCCATTTTACAACTCGCTTTTTTGGGAGCTGGCCGCAAAAGCGCAGGATGGCTTCAGGCCCTGTTCTGGTTCCGGGGGGCAGGCTGAGCCTGTGGTTAATTCTTCTTCCTGATGGGAAAATAGAGTGACCTGTGCCTGTCCCGACACCAAGAGCTAGTCTCTCGTTGGTTCCCCGTCTTCCCGTTCATCCTCAGGACAAATTGCAACCTGTACGGAACAGGAGGTTAAAGGTGCTGATGCTCCAAGTAGGGAGATTGCTAGTAAAGGGGCTGGAATGGCGAACCCGGGCACAAGGAGATGAGAAATGAGGTGCGTTTTAGAAACCTTTCCCCATCACACGGTGTACCATCTTCTGGGTTTCTCATGCATGTTTTCGATGTAGGAAGATGCCCTTGAAGCTGGAGATTTGGGACCCATGCGATGGGTACCACGCAGTATTCCTTTAAAGGGTCTGCGTTTGCTCACCCAACCTCACCAAACCTCTCAGCCCCAAGAGTGTCCACCCTTATGTCTCATCCAGCTGTGGGTCTAGATATGGTCAATCCAGGTTGCATCACAGCCCCTGAACTCATTGTGTAAGAATTTCTATCTCTTTCACTGTCGTTGTTTCATGGGTTTTTCAAAGTAATTTATTTTCATAATGGGGTTTAGCTGCTTTTCACGGCTGTGTTTATGCCGCTTTCCACCCACTTGACACACTAACAGAGAGATATCAATACATAGGCTTTAAGATTATTACTAGTCAGATATATTCTTGTGCGGTGAATAGGGCGTGTTGAGTCCAGTTCTCTGAGCAAGGAGTAGGTCTTGTCTACTACATATTGGGTTTATGGAACGGTATCTGAGCTAATTTGATACCCTTGTTTTATGTATCACCCCACCTCACCTTTCCCGTTAAGCAGCCATAGTGTGTTTTCTGCATGTGTGACTCTGTTCTGTTTTGTAATTCAGTTCAAGTGTAACGGTTTTTACATTCCCTCTATCAGTGATACCTTAGGAGAAGTGTCCTTTTCTGTGTGACTTATTTCACTTAGAATCGTCGTACCTAAATCCACTCATCATGCTGCTACTAACCTTATGACATTGATTTCATGGCTGAGTGATATTCCATTGTACATAAGGACCACAACTTCTTTATCCATTTTTCTCTTTCCTGGGATATTTAAGGTGGAATGAAGTGGAGGTCCTTGTCAACAGAGCAGCCCTCAACTTTGGGGTGCTTGTGTCTTGCTGATTTTTCATTTTCCCAATTTATACCCCCATGAGTGGAAGTGCCCTATGCTCTCTAAGCTGTGTTTTTCAGATGTTTCAGGACACACCGTGCACTTCTCCAGAGTGGCTGTTGCCAATTTACATCCCGCCCATCAGCGTAGCAAGGCTCCCATTTCTCCATGGCCTGTCCTGCATTTCTGGTTTTGACACTTTTTTCAGCATGGCCCTTTTGACCGATGGGAAGCGAGACTTCTCTGTAGCGCTGATTTGCCTTTCCAGGTTGCTTGGTTGGCCAAAAAGGGCGTATGCGTTTTTTCCTGAATATATTCAGGAAAAAACGCATACGCCCTTTTTGGCCAAGGGCATCATTGTCAACGTTTTGCCGCTTTTCATGTGCTTTAAAGGCGATTCGTATCTACCTCCTGAAATCTGTTTCGTGCAATTCTGCCTTGATTTCAAATCCTCTTCTTTGCCTTCCCTCAATATATTTGTGGACGAGAGTTATCATTTATAACTCTGCAGGTTTGTGAATTGCAGTGCCCTGAACCTCCATTTTACAACTCGCTTTTTTGGGAGCTGGCCGCAAAAGCGCAGGATGGCTTCAGGCCCTGTTCTGGTTCCGGGGGGCAGGCTGAGCCTGTGGTTAATTCTTCTTCCTGATGGGAAAATAGAGTGACCTGTGCCTGTCCCGACACCAAGAGCTAGTCTCTCGTTGGTTCCCCGTCTTCCCGTTCATCCTCAGGACAAATTGCAACCTGTACGGAACAGGAGGTTAAAGGTGCTGATGCTCCAAGTAGGGAGATTGCTAGTAAAGGGGCTGGAATGGCGAACCCGGGCACAAGGAGATGAGAAATGAGGTGCGTTTTAGAAACCTTTCCCCATCACACGGTGTACCATCTTCTGGGTTTCTCATGCATGTTTTCGATGTAGGAAGATGCCCTTGAAGCTGGAGATTTGGGACCCATGCGATGGGTACCACGCAGTATTCCTTTAAAGGGTCTGCGTTTGCTCACCCAACCTCACCAAACCTCTCAGCCCCAAGAGTGTCCACCCTTATGTCTCATCCAGCTGTGGGTCTAGATATGGTCAATCCAGGTTGCATCACAGCCCCTGAACTCATTGTGTAAGAATTTCTATCTCTTTCACTGTCATTGTTTCATGGGTTTTTCAAAGTAATTTATTTTCATAATGGGGTTTAGCTGCTTTTCACGGCTGTGTTTATGCCGCTTTCCACCCACTTGACACACTAACAGAGAGATATCAATACATAGGCTTTAAGATTATTACTAGTCAGATATATTCTTGTGCGGTGAATAGGGCGTGTTGAGTCCAGTTCTCTGAGCAAGGAGTAGGTCTTGTCTACTACATATTGGGTTTATGGAACGGTATCTGAGCTAATTTGATACCCTTGTTTTATGTATCACCCCACCTCACCTTTCCCGTTAAGCAGCCATAGTGTGTTTTCTGCATGTGTGACTCTGTTCTGTTTTGTAATTCAGTTCAAGTGTAACGGTTTTTACATTCCCTCTATCAGTGATACCTTAGGAGAAGTGTCCTTTTCTGTGTGACTTATTTCACTTAGAATCGTCGTACCTAAATCCACTCATCATGCTGCTACTAACCTTATGACATTGATTTCATGGCTGAGTGATATTCCATTGTACATAAGGACCACAACTTCTTTATCCATTTTTCTCTTTCCTGGGATATTTAAGGTGGAATGAAGTGGAGGTCCTTGTCAACAGAGCAGCCCTCAACTTTGGGGTGCTTGTGTCTTGCTGATTTTTCATTTTCCCAATTTATACCCCCATGAGTGGAAGTGCCCTATGCTCTCTAAGCTGTGTTTTTCAGATGTTTCAGGACACACCGTACACTTCTCCAGAGTGGCTGTTGGCAATTTACATCCCGCCCATCAGCGTAGCAAGGCTCCCATTTCTCCATGGCCTGTCCTGCATTTCTGGTTTTGACACTTTTTTCAGCATGGCCCTTTTGACCGATGGGAAGCGAGACTTCTCTGTAGCGCTGATTTGCCTTTCCAGGTTGCTTGGTTGGCCAAAAAGGGCGTATGCGTTTTTTTCCTGAATATATTCAGGAAAAAACGCATACGCCCTTTTTGGCCAAGGGCATCATTGTCAACGTTTTGCCGCTTTTCATGTGCTTTAAAGGCGATTCGTATCTACCTCCTGAAATCTGTTTCGTGCAATTCTGCCTTGATTTCAAATCCTCTTCTTTGCCTTCCCTCAATATATTTGTGGACGAGAGTTATCATTTATAACTCTGCAGGTTTGTGAATTGCAGTGCCCTGAACCTCCATTTTACAACTCGCTTTTTTGGGAGCTGGCCGCAAAAGCGCAGGATGGCTTCAGGCCCTGTTCTGGTTCCGGGGGGCAGGCTGAGCCTGTGGTTAATTCTTCTTCCTGATGGGAAAATAGAGTGACCTGTGCCTGTCCCGACACCAAGAGCTAGTCTCTCGTTGGTTCCCCGTCTTCCCGTTCATCCTCAGGACAAATTGCAACCTGTACGGAACAGGAGGTTAAAGGTGCTGATGCTCCAAGTAGGGAGATTGCTAGTAAAGGGGCTGGAATGGCGAACCCGGGCACAAGGAGATGAGAAATGAGGTGCGTTTTAGAAACCTTTCCCCATCACACGGTGTACCATCTTCTGGGTTTCTCATGCATGTTTTCGATGTAGGAAGATGCCCTTGAAGCTGGAGATTTGGGACCCATGCGATGGGTACCACGCAGTATTCCTTTAAAGGGTCTGCGTTTGCTCACCCAACCTCACCAAACCTCTCAGCCCCAAGAGTGTCCACCCTTATGTCTCATCCAGCTGTGGGTCTAGATATGGTCAATCCAGGTTGCATCACAGCCCCTGAACTCATTGTGTAAGAATTTCTATCTCTTTCACTGTCGTTGTTTCATGGGTTTTTCAAAGTAATTTATTTTCATAATGGGGTTTAGCTGCTTTTCACGGCTGTGTTTATGCCGCTTTCCACCCACTTGACACACTAACAGAGAGATATCAATACATAGGCTTTAAGATTATTACTAGTCAGATATATTCTTGTGCGGTGAATAGGGCGTGTTGAGTCCAGTTCTCTGAGCAAGGAGTAGGTCTTGTCTACTACATATTGGGTTTATGGAACGGTATCTGAGCTAATTTGATACCCTTGTTTTATGTATCACCCCACCTCACCTTTCCCGTTAAGCAGCCATAGTGTGTTTTCTGCATGTGTGACTCTGTTCTGTTTTGTAATTCAGTTCAAGTGTAACGGTTTTTACATTCCCTCTATCAGTGATACCTTAGGAGAAGTGTCCTTTTCTGTGTGACTTATTTCACTTAGAATCGTCGTACCTAAATCCACTCATCATGCTGCTACTAACCTTATGACATTGATTTCATGGCTGAGTGATATTCCATTGTACATAAGGACCACAACTTCTTTATCCATTTTTCTCTTTCCTGGGATATTGAAGGTGGAATGAAGTGGAGGTCCTTGTCAACAGAGCAGCCCTCAACTTTGGGGTGCTTGTGTCTTGCTGATTTTTCATTTTCCCAATTTATACCCCCATGAGTGGAAGTGCCCTATGCTCTCTAAGCTGTGTTTTTCAGATGTTTCAGGACACACCGTACACTTCTCCAGAGTGGCTGTTGGCAATTTACATCCCGCCCATCAGCGTAGCAAGGCTCCCATTTCTCCATGGCCTGTCCTGCATTTCTGGTTTTGACACTTTTTTCAGCATGGCCCTTTTGACCGATGGGAAGCGAGACTTCTCTGTAGCGCTGATTTGCCTTTCCAGGTTGCTTGGTTGGCCAAAAAGGGCGTATGCGTTTTTTTCCTGAATATATTCAGGAAAAAACGCATACGCCCTTTTTGGCCAAGGGCATCATTGTCAACGTTTTGCCGCTTTTCATGTGCTTTAAAGGCGATTCGTATCTACCTCCTGAAATCTGTTTCGTGCAATTCTGCCTTGATTTCAAATCCTCTTCTTTGCCTTCCCTCAATATATTTGTGGACGAGAGTTATCATTTATAACTCTGCAGGTTTGTGAATTGCAGTGCCCTGAACCTCCATTTTACAACTCGCTTTTTTGGGAGCTGGCCGCAAAAGCGCAGGATGGCTTCAGGCCCTGTTCTGGTTCCGGGGGGCAGGCTGAGCCTGTGGTTAATTCTTCTTCCTGATGGGAAAATAGAGTGACCTGTGCCTGTCCCGACACCAAGAGCTAGTCTCTCGTTGGTTCCCCGTCTTCCCGTTCATCCTCAGGACAAATTGCAACCTGTACGGAACAGGAGGTTAAAGGTGCTGATGCTCCAAGTAGGGAGATTGCTAGTAAAGTGGCTGGAATGGCGAACCCGGGCACAAGGAGATGAGAAATGAGGTGCGTTTTAGAAACCTTTCCCCATCACACGGTGTACCATCTTCTGGGTTTCTCATGCATGTTTTCGATGTAGGAAGATGCCCTTGAAGCTGGAGATTTGGGACCCATGCGATGGGTACCACGCAGTATTCCTTTAAAGGGTCTGCGTTTGCTCACCCAACCTCACCAAACCTCTCAGCCCCAAGAGTGTCCACCCTTATGTCTCATCCAGCTGTGGGTCTAGATATGGTCAATCCAGGTTGCATCACAGCCCCTGAACTCATTGTGTAAGAATTTCTATCTCTTTCACTGTCGTTGTTTCATGGGTTTTTCAAAGTAATTTATTTTCATAATGGGGTTTAGCTGCTTTTCACGGCTGTGTTTATGCCGCTTTCCACCCACTTGACACACTAACAGAGAGATATCAATACATAGGCTTTAAGATTATTACTAGTCAGATATATTCTTGTGCGGTGAATAGGGCGTGTTGAGTCCAGTTCTCTGAGCAAGGAGTAGGTCTTGTCTACTACATATTGGGTTTATGGAACGGTATCTGAGCTAATTTGATACCCTTGTTTTATGTATCACCCCACCTCACCTTTCCCGTTAAGCAGCCATAGTGTGTTTTCTGCATGTGTGACTCTGTTCTGTTTTGTAATTCAGTTCAAGTGTAACGGTTTTTACATTCCCTCTATCAGTGATACCTTAGGAGAAGTGTCCTTTTCTGTGTGACTTATTTCACTTAGAATCGTCGTACCTAAATCCACTCATCATGCTGCTACTAACATTATGACATTGATTTCATGGCTGAGTGATATTCCATTGTACATAAGGACCACAACTTCTTTATCCATTTTTCTCTTTCCTGGGATATTGAAGGTGGAATGAAGTGGAGGTCCTTGTCAACAGAGCAGCCCTCAACTTTGGGGTGCTTGTGTCTTGCTGATTTTTCATTTTCCCAATTTATACCCCCATGAGTGGAAGTGCCCTATGCTCTCTAAGCTGTGTTTTTCAGATGTTTCAGGACACACCGTGCACTTCTCCAGAGTGGCTGTTGCCAATTTACATCCCGCCCATCAGCGTAGCAAGGCTCCCATTTCTCCATGGCCTGTCCTGCATTTCTGGTTTTGACACTTTTTTCAGCATGGCCCTTTTGACCGATGGGAAGCGAGACTTCTCTGTAGCGCTGATTTGCCTTTCCAGGTTGCTTGGTTGGCCAAAAAGGGCGTATGCGTTTTTTCCTGAATATATTCAGGAAAAAACGCATACGCCCTTTTTGGCCAAGGGCCTCATTGTCAACGTTTTGCCGCTTTTCATGTGCTTTAAAGGCGATTCGTATCTACCTCCTGAAATCTGTTTCGTGCAATTCTGCCTTGATTTCAAATCCTCTTCTTTGCCTTCCCTCAATATATTTGTGGACGAGAGTTATCATTTATAACTCTGCAGGTTTGTGAATTGCAGTGCCCTGAACCTCCATTTTACAACTCGCTTTTTTGGGAGCTGGCCGCAAAAGCGCAGGATGGCTTCAGGCCCTGTTCTGGTTCCGGGGGGCAGGCTGAGCCTGTGGTTAATTCTTCTTCCTGATGGGAAAATAGAGTGACCTGTGCCTGTCCCGACACCAAGAGCTAGTCTCTCGTTGGTTCCCCGTCTTCCCGTTCATCCTCAGGACAAATTGCAACCTGTACGGAACAGGAGGTTAAAGGTGCTGATGCTCCAAGTAGGGAGATTGCTAGTAAAGGGGCTGGAATGGCGAACCCGGGCACAAGGAGATGAGAAATGAGGTGCGTTTTAGAAACCTTTCCCCATCACACGGTGTACCATCTTCTGGGTTTCTCATGCATGTTTTCGATGTAGGAAGATGCCCTTGAAGCTGGAGATTTGGGACCCATGCGATGGGTACCACGCAGTATTCCTTTAAAGGGTCTGCGTTTGCTCACCCAACCTCACCAAACCTCTCAGCCCCAAGAGTGTCCACCCTTATGTCTCATCCAGCTGTGGGTCTAGATATGGTCAATCCAGGTTGCATCACAGCCCCTGAACTCATTGTGTAAGAATTTCTATCTCTTTCACTGTCGTTGTTTCATGGGTTTTTCAAAGTAATTTATTTTCATAATGGGGTTTAGCTGCTTTTCACGGCTGTGTTTATGCCGCTTTCCACCCACTTGACACACTAACAGAGAGATATCAATACATAGGCTTTAAGATTATTACTAGTCAGATATATTCTTGTGCGGTGAATAGGGCGTGTTGAGTCCAGTTCTCTGAGCAAGGAGTAGGTCTTGTCTACTACATATTGGGTTTATGGAACGGTATCTGAGCTAATTTGATACCCTTGTTTTATGTATCACCCC
Organism: Balaenoptera borealis; assembly: GCF_965194805.1. Lineage (NCBI taxonomy): Eukaryota > Metazoa > Chordata > Mammalia > Artiodactyla > Balaenopteridae > Balaenoptera > Balaenoptera borealis. The sequence goes on along the minus strand of NW_028122844.1, from coordinate 39,111 downwards.
ACCTCACCTTTCCCGTTAAGCAGCCATAGTGTGTTTTCTGCATGTGTGACTCTGTTCTGTTTTGTAATTCAGTTCAAGTGTAACGGTTTTTACATTCCCTCTATCAGTGATACCTTAGGAGAAGTGTCCTTTTCTGTGTGACTTATTTCACTTAGAATCGTCGTACCTAAATCCACTCATCATGCTGCTACTAACCTTATGACATTGATTTCATGGCTGAGTGATATTCCATTGTACATAAGGACCACAACTTCTTTATCCATTTTTCTCTTTCCTTGGATATTTAAGGTGGAATGAAGTGGAGGTCCTTGTCAACAGAGCAGCCCTCAACTTTGGGGTGCTTGTGTCTTGCTGATTTTTCATTTTCCCAATTTATACCCCCATGAGTGGAAGTGCCCTATGCTCTCTAAGCTGTGTTTTTCAGATGTTTCAGGACACACCGTGCACTTCTCCAGAGTGGCTGTTGCCAATTTACATCCCGCCCATCAGCGTAGCAAGGCTCCCATTTCTCCATGGCCTGTCCTGCATTTCTGGTTTTGACACTTTTTTCAGCATGGCCCTTTTGACCGATGGGAAGCGAGACTTCTCTGTAGCGCTGATTTGCCTTTCCAGGTTGCTTGGTTGGCCAAAAAGGGCGTATGCGTTTTTTCCTGAATATATTCAGGAAAAAACGCATACGCCCTTTTTGGCCAAGGGCCTCATTGTCAACGTTTTGCCGCTTTTCATGTGCTTTAAAGGCGATTCGTATCTACCTCCTGAAATCTGTTTCGTGCAATTCTGCCTTGATTTCAAATCCTCTTCTTTGCCTTCCCTCAATATATTTGTGGACGAGAGTTATCATTTATAACTCTGCAGGTTTGTGAATTGCAGTGCCCTGAACCTCCATTTTACAACTCGCTTTTTTGGGAGCTGGCCGCAAAAGCGCAGGATGGCTTCAGGCCCTGTTCTGGTTCCGGGGGGCAGGCTGAGCCTGTGGTTAATTCTTCTTCCTGATGGGAAAATAGAGTGACCTGTGCCTGTCCCGACACCAAGAGCTAGTCTCTCGTTGGTTCCCCGTCTTCCCGTTCATCCTCAGGACAAATTGCAACCTGTACGGAACAGGAGGTTAAAGGTGCTGATGCTCCAAGTAGGGAGATTGCTAGTAAAGGGGCTGGAATGGCGAACCCGGGCACAAGGAGATGAGAAATGAGGTGCGTTTTAGAAACCTTTCCCCATCACACGGTGTACCATCTTCTGGGTTTCTCATGCATGTTTTCGATGTAGGAAGATGCCCTTGAAGCTGGAGATTTGGGACCCATGCGATGGGTACCACGCAGTATTCCTTTAAAGGGTCTGCGTTTGCTCACCCAACCTCACCAAACCTCTCAGCCCCAAGAGTGTCCACCCTTATGTCTCATCCAGCTGTGGGTCTAGATATGGTCAATCCAGGTTGCATCACAGCCCCTGAACTCATTGTGTAAGAATTTCTATCTCTTTCACTGTCGTTGTTTCATGGGTTTTTCAAAGTAATTTATTTTCATAATGGGGTTTAGCTGCTTTTCACGGCTGTGTTTATGCCGCTTTCCACCCACTTGACACACTAACAGAGAGATATCAATACATAGGCTTTAAGATTATTACTAGTCAGATATATTCTTGTGCGGTGAATAGGGCGTGTTGAGTCCAGTTCTCTGAGCAAGGAGTAGGTCTTGTCTACTACATATTGGGTTTATGGAACGGTATCTGAGCTAATTTGATACCCTTGTTTTATGTATCACCCCACCTCACCTTTCCCGTTAAGCAGCCATAGTGTGTTTTCTGCATGTGTGACTCTGTTCTGTTTTGTAATTCAGTTCAAGTGTAACGGTTTTTACATTCCCTCTATCAGTGATACCTTAGGAGAAGTGTCCTTTTCTGTGTGACTTATTTCACTTAGAATCGTCGTACCTAAATCCACTCATCATGCTGCTACTAACCTTATGACATTGATTTCATGGCTGAGTGATATTCCATTGTACATAAGGACCACAACTTCTTTATCCATTTTTCTCTTTCCTGGGATATTTAAGGTGGAATGAAGTGGAGGTCCTTGTCAACAGAGCAGCCCTCAACTTTGGGGTGCTTGTGTCTTGCTGATTTTTCATTTTCCCAATTTATACCCCCATGAGTGGAAGTGCCCTATGCTCTCTAAGCTGTGTTTTTCAGATGTTTCAGGACACACCGTGCACTTCTCCAGAGTGGCTGTTGCCAATTTACATCCCGCCCATCAGCGTAGCAAGGCTCCCATTTCTCCATGGCCTGTCCTGCATTTCTGGTTTTGACACTTTTTTCAGCATGGCCCTTTTGACCGATGGGAAGCGAGACTTCTCTGTAGCGCTGATTTGCCTTTCCAGGTTGCTTGGTTGGCCAAAAAGGGCGTATGCGTTTTTTCCTGAATATATTCAGGAAAAAACGCATACGCCCTTTTTGGCCAAGGGCATCATTGTCAACGTTTTGCCGCTTTTCATGTGCTTTAAAGGCGATTCGTATCTACCTCCTGAAATCTGTTTCGTGCAATTCTGCCTTGATTTCAAATCCTCTTCTTTGCCTTCCCTCAATATATTTGTGGACGAGAGTTATCATTTATAACTCTGCAGGTTTGTGAATTGCAGTGCCCTGAACCTCCATTTTACAACTCGCTTTTTTGGGAGCTGGCCGCAAAAGCGCAGGATGGCTTCAGGCCCTGTTCTGGTTCCGGGGGGCAGGCTGAGCCTGTGGTTAATTCTTCTTCCTGATGGGAAAATAGAGTGACCTGTGCCTGTCCCGACACCAAGAGCTAGTCTCTCGTTGGTTCCCCGTCTTCCCGTTCATCCTCAGGACAAATTGCAACCTGTACGGAACAGGAGGTTAAAGGTGCTGATGCTCCAAGTAGGGAGATTGCTAGTAAAGGGGCTGGAATGGCGAACCCGGGCACAAGGAGATGAGAAATGAGGTGCGTTTTAGAAACCTTTCCCCATCACACGGTGTACCATCTTCTGGGTTTCTCATGCATGTTTTCGATGTAGGAAGATGCCCTTGAAGCTGGAGATTTGGGACCCATGCGATGGGTACCACGCAGTATTCCTTTAAAGGGTCTGCGTTTGCTCACCCAACCTCACCAAACCTCTCAGCCCCAAGAGTGTCCACCCTTATGTCTCATCCAGCTGTGGGTCTAGATATGGTCAATCCAGGTTGCATCACAGCCCCTGAACTCATTGTGTAAGAATTTCTATCTCTTTCACTGTCATTGTTTCATGGGTTTTTCAAAGTAATTTATTTTCATAATGGGGTTTAGCTGCTTTTCACGGCTGTGTTTATGCCGCTTTCCACCCACTTGACACACTAACAGAGAGATATCAATACATAGGCTTTAAGATTATTACTAGTCAGATATATTCTTGTGCGGTGAATAGGGCGTGTTGAGTCCAGTTCTCTGAGCAAGGAGTAGGTCTTGTCTACTACATATTGGGTTTATGGAACGGTATCTGAGCTAATTTGATACCCTTGTTTTATGTATCACCCCACCTCACCTTTCCCGTTAAGCAGCCATAGTGTGTTTTCTGCATGTGTGACTCTGTTCTGTTTTGTAATTCAGTTCAAGTGTAACGGTTTTTACATTCCCTCTATCAGTGATACCTTAGGAGAAGTGTCCTTTTCTGTGTGACTTATTTCACTTAGAATCGTCGTACCTAAATCCACTCATCATGCTGCTACTAACCTTATGACATTGATTTCATGGCTGAGTGATATTCCATTGTACATAAGGACCACAACTTCTTTATCCATTTTTCTCTTTCCTGGGATATTGAAGGTGGAATGAAGTGGAGGTCCTTGTCAACAGAGCAGCCCTCAACTTTGGGGTGCTTGTGTCTTGCTGATTTTTCATTTTCCCAATTTATACCCCCATGAGTGGAAGTGCCCTATGCTCTCTAAGCTGTGTTTTTCAGATGTTTCAGGACACACCGTGCACTTCTCCAGAGTGGCTGTTGCCAATTTACATCCCGCCCATCAGCGTAGCAAGGCTCCCATTTCTCCATGGCCTGTCCTGCATTTCTGGTTTTGACACTTTTTTCAGCATGGCCCTTTTGACCGATGGGAAGCGAGACTTCTCTGTAGCGCTGATTTGCCTTTCCAGGTTGCTTGGTTGGCCAAAAAGGGCGTATGCGTTTTTTCCTGAATATATTCAGGAAAAAACGCATACGCCCTTTTTGGCCAAGGGCATCATTGTCAACGTTTTGCCGCTTTTCATGTGCTTTAAAGGCGATTCGTATCTACCTCCTGAAATCTGTTTCGTGCAATTCTGCCTTGATTTCAAATCCTCTTCTTTGCCTTCCCTCAATATATTTGTGGACGAGTGTTATCATTTATAACTCTGCAGGTTTGTGAATTGCAGTGCCCTGAACCTCCATTTTACAACTCGCTTTTTTGGGAGCTGGCCGCAAAAGCGCAGGATGGCTTCAGGCCCTGTTCTGGTTCCGGGGGGCAGGCTGAGCCTGTGGTTAATTCTTCTTCCTGATGGGAAAATAGAGTGACCTGTGCCTGTCCCGACACCAAGAGCTAGTCTCTCGTTGGTTCCCCGTCTTCCCGTTCATCCTCAGGACAAATTGCAACCTGTACGGAACAGGAGGTTAAAGGTGCTGATGCTCCAAGTAGGGAGATTGCTAGTAAAGTGGCTGGAATGGCGAACCCGGGCACAAGGAGATGAGAAATGAGGTGCGTTTTAGAAACCTTTCCCCATCACACGGTGTACCATCTTCTGGGTTTCTCATGCATGTTTTCGATGTAGGAAGATGCCCTTGAAGCTGGAGATTTGGGACCCATGCGATGGGTACCACGCAGTATTCCTTTAAAGGGTCTGCGTTTGCTCACCCAACCTCACCAAACCTCTCAGCCCCAAGAGTGTCCACCCTTATGTCTCATCCAGCTGTGGGTCTAGATATGGTCAATCCAGGTTGCATCACAGCCCCTGAACTCATTGTGTAAGAATTTCTATCTCTTTCACTGTCGTTGTTTCATGGGTTTTTCAAAGTAATTTATTTTCATAATGGGGTTTAGCTGCTTTTCACGGCTGTGTTTATGCCGCTTTCCACCCACTTGACACACTAACAGAGAGATATCAATACATAGGCTTTAAGATTATTACTAGTCAGATATATTCTTGTGCGGTGAATAGGGCGTGTTGAGTCCAGTTCTCTGAGCAAGGAGTAGGTCTTGTCTACTACATATTGGGTTTATGGAACGGTATCTGAGCTAATTTGATACCCTTGTTTTATGTATCACCCCACCTCACCTTTCCCGTTAAGCAGCCATAGTGTGTTTTCTGCATGTGTGACTCTGTTCTGTTTTGTAATTCAGTTCAAGTGTAACGGTTTTTACATTCCCTCTATCAGTGATACCTTAGGAGAAGTGTCCTTTTCTGTGTGACTTATTTCACTTAGAATCGTCGTACCTAAATCCACTCATCATGCTGCTACTAACCTTATGACATTGATTTCATGGCTGAGTGATATTCCATTGTACATAAGGACCACAACTTCTTTATCCATTTTTCTCTTTCCTGGGATATTTAAGGTGGAATGAAGTGGAGGTCCTTGTCAACAGAGCAGCCCTCAACTTTGGGGTGCTTGTGTCTTGCTGATTTTTCATTTTCCCAATTTATACCCCCATGAGTGGAAGTGCCCTATGCTCTCTAAGCTGTGTTTTTCAGATGTTTCAGGACACACCGTGCACTTCTCCAGAGTGGCTGTTGCCAATTTACATCCCGCCCATCAGCGTAGCAAGGCTCCCATTTCTCCATGGCCTGTCCTGCATTTCTGGTTTTGACACTTTTTTCAGCATGGCCCTTTTGACCGATGGGAAGCGAGACTTCTCTGTAGCGCTGATTTGCCTTTCCAGGTTGCTTGGTTGGCCAAAAAGGGCGTATGCGTTTTTTCCTGAATATATTCAGGAAAAAACGCATACGCCCTTTTTGGCCAAGGGCATCATTGTCAACGTTTTGCCGCTTTTCATGTGCTTTAAAGGCGATTCGTATCTACCTCCTGAAATCTGTTTCGTGCAATTCTGCCTTGATTTCAAATCCTCTTCTTTGCCTTCCCTCAATATATTTGTGGACGAGAGTTATCATTTATAACTCTGCAGGTTTGTGAATTGCAGTGCCCTGAACCTCCATTTTACAACTCGCTTTTTTGGGAGCTGGCCGCAAAAGCGCAGGATGGCTTCAGGCCCTGTTCTGGTTCCGGGGGGCAGGCTGAGCCTGTGGTTAATTCTTCTTCCTGATGGGAAAATAGAGTGACCTGTGCCTGTCCCGACACCAAGAGCTAGTCTCTCGTTGGTTCCCCGTCTTCCCGTTCATCCTCAGGACAAATTGCAACCTGTACGGAACAGGAGGTTAAAGGTGCTGATGCTCCAAGTAGGGAGATTGCTAGTAAAGGGGCTGGAATGGCGAACCCGGGCACAAGGAGATGAGAAATGAGGTGCGTTTTAGAAACCTTTCCCCATCACACGGTGTACCATCTTCTGGGTTTCTCATGCATGTTTTCGATGTAGGAAGATGCCCTTGAAGCTGGAGATTTGGGACCCATGCGATGGGTACCACGCAGTATTCCTTTAAAGGGTCTGCGTTTGCTCACCCAACCTCACCAAACCTCTCAGCCCCAAGAGTGTCCACCCTTATGTCTCATCCAGCTGTGGGTCTAGATATGGTCAATCCAGGTTGCATCACAGCCCCTGAACTCATTGTGTAAGAATTTCTATCTCTTTCACTGTCGTTGTTTCATGGGTTTTTCAAAGTAATTTATTTTGATAATGGGGTTTAGCTGCTTTTCACGGCTGTGTTTATGCCGCTTTCCACCCACTTGACACACTAACAGAGAGATATCAATACATAGGCTTTAAGATTATTACTAGTCAGATATATTCTTGTGCGGTGAATAGGGCGTGTTGAGTCCAGTTCTCTGAGCAAGGAGTAGGTCTTGTCTACTACATATTGGGTTTATGGAACGGTATCTGAGCTAATTTGATACCCTTGTTTTATGTATCACCCCACCTCACCTTTCCCGTTAAGCAGCCATAGTGTGTTTTCTGCATGTGTGACTCTGTTCTGTTTTGTAATTCAGTTCAAGTGTAACGGTTTTTACATTCCCTCTATCAGTGATACCTTAGGAGAAGTGTCCTTTTCTGTGTGACTTATTTCACTTAGAATCGTCGTACCTAAATCCACTCATCATGCTGCTACTAACCTTATGACATTGATTTCATGGCTGAGTGATATTCCATTGTACATAAGGACCACAACTTCTTTATCCATTTTTCTCTTTCCTTGGATATTTAAGGTGGAATGAAGTGGAGGTCCTTGTCAACAGAGCAGCCCTCAACTTTGGGGTGCTTGTGTCTTGCTGATTTTTCATTTTCCCAATTTATACCCCCATGAGTGGAAGTGCCCTATGCTCTCTAAGCTGTGTTTTTCAGATGTTTCAGGACACACCGTGCACTTCTCCAGAGTGGCTGTTGCCAATTTACATCCCGCCCATCAGCGTAGCAAGGCTCCCATTTCTCCATGGCCTGTCCTGCATTTCTGGTTTTGACACTTTTTTCAGCATGGCCCTTTTGACCGATGGGAAGCGAGACTTCTCTGTAGCGCTGATTTGCCTTTCCAGGTTGCTTGGTTGGCCAAAAAGGGCGTATGCGTTTTTTCCTGAATATATTCAGGAAAAAACGCATACGCCCTTTTTGGCCAAGGGCATCATTGTCAACGTTTTGCCGCTTTTCATGTGCTTTAAAGGCGATTCGTATCTACCTCCTGAAATCTGTTTCGTGCAATTCTGCCTTGATTTCAAATCCTCTTCTTTGCCTTCCCTCAATATATTTGTGGACGAGAGTTATCATTTATAACTCTGCAGGTTTGTGAATTGCAGTGCCCTGAACCTCCATTTTACAACTCGCTTTTTTGGGAGCTGGCCGCAAAAGCGCAGGATGGCTTCAGGCCCTGTTCTGGTTCCGGGGGGCAGGCTGAGCCTGTGGTTAATTCTTCTTCCTGATGGGAAAATAGAGTGACCTGTGCCTGTCCCGACACCAAGAGCTAGTCTCTCGTTGGTTCCCCGTCTTCCCGTTCATCCTCAGGACAAATTGCAACCTGTACGGAACAGGAGGTTAAAGGTGCTGATGCTCCAAGTAGGGAGATTGCTAGTAAAGTGGCTGGAATGGCGAACCCGGGCACAAGGAGATGAGAAATGAGGTGCGTTTTAGAAACCTTTCCCCATCACACGGTGTACCATCTTCTGGGTTTCTCATGCATGTTTTCGATGTAGGAAGATGCCCTTGAAGCTGGAGATTTGGGACCCATGCGATGGGTACCACGCAGTATTCCTTTAAAGGGTCTGCGTTTGCTCACCCAACCTCACCAAACCTCTCAGCCCCAAGAGTGTCCACCCTTATGTCTCATCCAGCTGTGGGTCTAGATATGGTCAATCCAGGTTGCATCACAGCCCCTGAACTCATTGTGTAAGAATTTCTATCTCTTTCACTGTCGTTGTTTCATGGGTTTTTCAAAGTAATTTATTTTGATAATGGGGTTTAGCTGCTTTTCACGGCTGTGTTTATGCCGCTTTCCACCCACTTGACACACTAACAGAGAGATATCAATACATAGGCTTTAAGATTATTACTAGTCAGATATATTCTTGTGCGGTGAATAGGGCGTGTTGAGTCCAGTTCTCTGAGCAAGGAGTAGGTCTTGTCTACTACATATTGGGTTTATGGAACGGTATCTGAGCTAATTTGATACCCTTGTTTTATGTATCACCCCACCTCACCTTTCCCGTTAAGCAGCCATAGTGTGTTTTCTGCATGTGTGACTCTGTTCTGTTTTGTAATTCAGTTCAAGTGTAACGGTTTTTACATTCCCTCTATCAGTGATACCTTAGGAGAAGTGTCCTTTTCTGTGTGACTTATTTCACTTAGAATCGTCGTACCTAAATCCACTCATCATGCTGCTACTAACCTTATGACATTGATTTCATGGCTGAGTGATATTCCATTGTACATAAGGACCACAACTTCTTTATCCATTTTTCTCTTTCCTGGGATATTTAAGGTGGAATGAAGTGGAGGTCCTTGTCAACAGAGCAGCCCTCAACTTTGGGGTGCTTGTGTCTTGCTGATTTTTCATTTTCCCAATTTATACCCCCATGAGTGGAAGTGCCCTATGCTCTCTAAGCTGTGTTTTTCAGATGTTTCAGGACACACCGTGCACTTCTCCAGAGTGGCTGTTGCCAATTTACATCCCGCCCATCAGCGTAGCAAGGCTCCCATTTCTCCATGGCCTGTCCTGCATTTCTGGTTTTGACACTTTTTTCAGCATGGCCCTTTTGACCGATGGGAAGCGAGACTTCTCTGTAGCGCTGATTTGCCTTTCCAGGTTGCTTGGTTGGCCAAAAAGGGCGTATGCGTTTTTTCCTGAATATATTCAGGAAAAAACGCATACGCCCTTTTTGGCCAAGGGCATCATTGTCAACGTTTTGCCGCTTTTCATGTGCTTTAAAGGCGATTCGTATCTACCTCCTGAAATCTGTTTCGTGCAATTCTGCCTTGATTTCAAATCCTCTTCTTTGCCTTCCCTCAATATATTTGTGGACGAGAGTTATCATTTATAACTCTGCAGGTTTGTGAATTGCAGTGCCCTGAACCTCCATTTTACAACTCGCTTTTTTGGGAGCTGGCCGCAAAAGCGCAGGATGGCTTCAGGCCCTGTTCTGGTTCCGGGGGGCAGGCTGAGCCTGTGGTTAATTCTTCTTCCTGATGGGAAAATAGAGTGACCTGTGCCTGTCCCGACACCAAGAGCTAGTCTCTCGTTGGTTCCCCGTCTTCCCGTTCATCCTCAGGACAAATTGCAACCTGTACGGAACAGGAGGTTAAAGGTGCTGATGCTCCAAGTAGGGAGATTGCTAGTAAAGGGGCTGGAATGGCGAACCCGGGCACAAGGAGATGAGAAATGAGGTGCGTTTTAGAAACCTTTCCCCATCACACGGTGTACCATCTTCTGGGTTTCTCATGCATGTTTTCGATGTAGGAAGATGCCCTTGAAGCTGGAGATTTGGGACCCATGCGATGGGTACCACGCAGTATTCCTTTAAAGGGTCTGCGTTTGCTCACCCAACCTCACCAAACCTCTCAGCCCCAAGAGTGTCCACCCTTATGTCTCATCCAGCTGTGGGTCTAGATATGGTCAATCCAGGTTGCATCACAGCCCCTGAACTCATTGTGTAAGAATTTCTATCTCTTTCACTGTCGTTGTTTCATGGGTTTTTCAAAGTAATTTATTTTCATAATGGGGTTTAGCTGCTTTTCACGGCTGTGTTTATGCCGCTTTCCACCCACTTGACACACTAACAGAGAGATATCAATACATAGGCTTTAAGATTATTACTAGTCAGATATATTCTTGTGCGGTGAATAGGGCGTGTTGAGTCCAGTTCTCTGAGCAAGGAGTAGGTCTTGTCTACTACATATTGGGTTTATGGAACGGTATCTGAGCTAATTTGATACCCTTGTTTTATGTATCACCCCACCTCACCTTTCCCGTTAAGCAGCCATAGTGTGTTTTCTGCATGTGTGACTCTGTTCTGTTTTGTAATTCAGTTCAAGTGTAACGGTTTTTACATTCCCTCTATCAGTGATACCTTAGGAGAAGTGTCCTTTTCTGTGTGACTTATTTCACTTAGAATCGTCGTACCTAAATCCACTCATCATGCTGCTACTAACCTTATGACATTGATTTCATGGCTGAGTGATATTCCATTGTACATAAGGACCACAACTTCTTTATCCATTTTTCTCTTTCCTGGGATATTTAAGGTGGAATGAAGTGGAGGTCCTTGTCAACAGAGCAGCCCTCAACTTTGGGGTGCTTGTGTCTTGCTGATTTTTCATTTTCCCAATTTATACCCCCATGAGTGGAAGTGCCCTATGCTCTCTAAGCTGTGTTTTTCAGATGTTTCAGGACACACCGTGCACTTCTCCAGAGTGGCTGTTGCCAATTTACATCCCGCCCATCAGCGTAGCAAGGCTCCCATTTCTCCATGGCCTGTCCTGCATTTCTGGTTTTGACACTTTTTTCAGCATGGCCCTTTTGACCGATGGGAAGCGAGACTTCTCTGTAGCGCTGATTTGCCTTTCCAGGTTGCTTGGTTGGCCAAAAAGGGCGTATGCGTTTTTTCCTGAATATATTCAGGAAAAAACGCATACGCCCTTTTTGGCCAAGGGCATCATTGTCAACGTTTTGCCGCTTTTCATGTGCTTTAAAGGCGATTCGTATCTACCTCCTGAAATCTGTTTCGTGCAATTCTGCCTTGATTTCAAATCCTCTTCTTTGCCTTCCCTCAATATATTTGTGGACGAGAGTTATCATTTATAACTCTGCAGGTTTGTGAATTGCAGTGCCCTGAACCTCCATTTTACAACTCGCTTTTTTGGGAGCTGGCCGCAAAAGCGCAGGATGGCTTCAGGCCCTGTTCTGGTTCCGGGGGGCAGGCTGAGCCTGTGGTTAATTCTTCTTCCTGATGGGAAAATAGAGTGACCTGTGCCTGTCCCGACACCAAGAGCTAGTCTCTCGTTGGTTCCCCGTCTTCCCGTTCATCCTCAGGACAAATTGCAACCTGTACGGAACAGGAGGTTAAAGGTGCTGATGCTCCAAGTAGGGAGATTGCTAGTAAAGGGGCTGGAATGGCGAACCCGGGCACAAGGAGATGAGAAATGAGGTGCGTTTTAGAAACCTTTCCCCATCACACGGTGTACCATCTTCTGGGTTTCTCATGCATGTTTTCGATGTAGGAAGATGCCCTTGAAGCTGGAGATTTGGGACCCATGCGATGGGTACCACGCAGTATTCCTTTAAAGGGTCTGCGTTTGCTCACCCAACCTCACCAAACCTCTCAGCCCCAAGAGTGTCCACCCTTATGTCTCATCCAGCTGTGGGTCTAGATATGGTCAATCCAGGTTGCATCACAGCCCCTGAACTCATTGTGTAAGAATTTCTATCTCTTTCACTGTCATTGTTTCATGGGTTTTTCAAAGTAATTTATTTTCATAATGGGGTTTAGCTGCTTTTCACGGCTGTGTTTATGCCGCTTTCCACCCACTTGACACACTAACAGAGAGATATCAATACATAGGCTTTAAGATTATTACTAGTCAGATATATTCTTGTGCGGTGAATAGGGCGTGTTGAGTCCAGTTCTCTGAGCAAGGAGTAGGTCTTGTCTACTACATATTGGGTTTATGGAACGGTATCTGAGCTAATTTGATACCCTTGTTTTATGTATCACCCCACCTCACCTTTCCCGTTAAGCAGCCATAGTGTGTTTTCTGCATGTGTGACTCTGTTCTGTTTTGTAATTCAGTTCAAGTGTAACGGTTTTTACATTCCCTCTATCAGTGATACCTTAGGAGAAGTGTCCTTTTCTGTGTGACTTATTTCACTTAGAATCGTCGTACCTAAATCCACTCATCATGCTGCTACTAACCTTATGACATTGATTTCATGGCTGAGTGATATTCCATTGTACATAAGGACCACAACTTCTTTATCCATTTTTCTCTTTCCTGGGATATTTAAGGTGGAATGAAGTGGAGGTCCTTGTCAACAGAGCAGCCCTCAACTTTGGGGTGCTTGTGTCTTGCTGATTTTTCATTTTCCCAATTTATACCCCCATGAGTGGAAGTGCCCTATGCTCTCTAAGCTGTGTTTTTCAGATGTTTCAGGACACACCGTGCACTTCTCCAGAGTGGCTGTTGCCAATTTACATCCCGCCCATCAGCGTAGCAAGGCTCCCATTTCTCCATGGCCTGTCCTGCATTTCTGGTTTTGACACTTTTTTCAGCATGGCCCTTTTGACCGATGGGAAGCGAGACTTCTCTGTAGCGCTGATTTGCCTTTCCAGGTTGCTTGGTTGGCCAAAAAGGGCGTATGCGTTTTTTCCTGAATATATTCAGGAAAAAACGCATACGCCCTTTTTGGCCAAGGGCCTCATTGTCAACGTTTTGCCGCTTTTCATGTGCTTTAAAGGCGATTCGTATCTACCTCCTGAAATCTGTTTCGTGCAATTCTGCCTTGATTTCAAATCCTCTTCTTTGCCTTCCCTCAATATATTTGTGGACGAGAGTTATCATTTATAACTCTGCAGGTTTGTGAATTGCAGTGCCCTGAACCTCCATTTTACACCTCGCTTTTTTGGGAGCTGGCCGCAAAAGCGCAGGATGGCTTCAGGCCCTGTTCTGGTTCCGGGGGGCAGGCTGAGCCTGTGGTTAATTCTTCTTCCTGATGGGAAAATAGAGTGACCTGTGCCTGTCCCGACACCAAGAGCTAGTCTCTCGTTGGTTCCCCGTCTTCCCGTTCATCCTCAGGACAAATTGCAACCTGTACGGAACAGGAGGTTAAAGGTGCTGATGCTCCAAGTAGGGAGATTGCTAGTAAAGGGGCTGGAATGGCGAACCCGGGCACAAGGAGATGAGAAATGAGGTGCGTTTTAGAAACCTTTCCCCATCACACGGTGTACCATCTTCTGGGTTTCTCATGCATGTTTTCGATGTAGGAAGATGCCCTTGAAGCTGGAGATTTGGGACCCATGCGATGGGTACCACGCAGTATTCCTTTAAAGGGTCTGCGTTTGCTCACCCAACCTCACCAAACCTCTCAGCCCCAAGAGTGTCCACCCTTATGTCTCATCCAGCTGTGGGTCTAGATATGGTCAATCCAGGTTGCATCACAGCCCCTGAACTCATTGTGTAAGAATTTCTATCTCTTTCACTGTCGTTGTTTCATGGGTTTTTCAAAGTAATTTATTTTCATAATGGGGTTTAGCTGCTTTTCACGGCTGTGTTTATGCCGCTTTCCACCCACTTGACACACTAACAGAGAGATATCAATACATAGGCTTTAAGATTATTACTAGTCAGATATATTCTTGTGCGGTGAATAGGGCGTGTTGAGTCCAGTTCTCTGAGCAAGGAGTAGGTCTTGTCTACTACATATTGGGTTTATGGAACGGTATCTGAGCTAATTTGATACCCTTGTTTTATGTATCACCCCACCTCACCTTTCCCGTTAAGCAGCCATAGTGTGTTTTCTGCATGTGTGACTCTGTTCTGTTTTGTAATTCAGTTCAAGTGTAACGGTTTTTACATTCCCTCTATCAGTGATACCTTAGGAGAAGTGTCCTTTTCTGTGTGACTTATTTCACTTAGAATCGTCGTACCTAAATCCACTCATCATGCTGCTACTAACCTTATGACATTGATTTCATGGCTGAGTGATATTCCATTGTACATAAGGACCACAACTTCTTTATCCATTTTTCTCTTTCCTGGGATATTTAAGGTGGAATGAAGTGGAGGTCCTTGTCAACAGAGCAGCCCTCAACTTTGGGGTGCTTGTGTCTTGCTGATTTTTCATTTTCCCAATTTATACCCCCATGAGTGGAAGTGCCCTATGCTCTCTAAGCTGTGTTTTTCAGATGTTTCAGGACACACCGTGCACTTCTCCAGAGTGGCTGTTGCCAATTTACATCCCGCCCATCAGCGTAGCAAGGCTCCCATTTCTCCATGGCCTGTCCTGCATTTCTGGTTTTGACACTTTTTTCAGCATGGCCCTTTTGACCGATGGGAAGCGAGACTTCTCTGTAGCGCTGATTTGCCTTTCCAGGTTGCTTGGTTGGCCAAAAAGGGCGTATGCGTTTTTTCCTGAATATATTCAGGAAAAAACGCATACGCCCTTTTTGGCCAAGGGCATCATTGTCAACGTTTTGCCGCTTTTCATGTGCTTTAAAGGCGATTCGTATCTACCTCCTGAAATCTGTTTCGTGCAATTCTGCCTTGATTTCAAATCCTCTTCTTTGCCTTCCCTCAATATATTTGTGGACGAGAGTTATCATTTATAACTCTGCAGGTTTGTGAATTGCAGTGCCCTGAACCTCCATTTTACAACTCGCTTTTTTGGGAGCTGGCCGCAAAAGCGCAGGATGGCTTCAGGCCCTGTTCTGGTTCCGGGGGGCAGGCTGAGCCTGTGGTTAATTCTTCTTCCTGATGGGAAAATAGAGTGACCTGTGCCTGTCCCGACACCAAGAGCTAGTCTCTCGTTGGTTCCCCGTCTTCCCGTTCATCCTCAGGACAAATTGCAACCTGTACGGAACAGGAGGTTAAAGGTGCTGATGCTCCAAGTAGGGAGATTGCTAGTAAAGGGGCTGGAATGGCGAACCCGGGCACAAGGAGATGAGAAATGAGGTGCGTTTTAGAAACCTTTCCCCATCACACGGTGTACCATCTTCTGGGTTTCTCATGCATGTTTTCGATGTAGGAAGATGCCCTTGAAGCTGGAGATTTGGGACCCATGCGATGGGTACCACGCAGTATTCCTTTAAAGGGTCTGCGTTTGCTCACCCAACCTCACCAAACCTCTCAGCCCCAAGAGTGTCCACCCTTATGTCTCATCCAGCTGTGGGTCTAGATATGGTCAATCCAGGTTGCATCACAGCCCCTGAACTCATTGTGTAAGAATTTCTATCTCTTTCACTGTCGTTGTTTCATGGGTTTTTCAAAGTAATTTATTTTCATAATGGGGTTTAGCTGCTTTTCACGGCTGTGTTTATGCCGCTTTCCACCCACTTGACACACTAACAGAGAGATATCAATACATAGGCTTTAAGATTATTACTAGTCAGATATATTCTTGTGCGGTGAATAGGGCGTGTTGAGTCCAGTTCTCTGAGCAAGGAGTAGGTCTTGTCTACTACATATTGGGTTTATGGAACGGTATCTGAGCTAATTTGATACCCTTGTTTTATGTATCACCCCACCTCACCTTTCCCGTTAAGCAGCCATAGTGTGTTTTCTGCATGTGTGACTCTGTTCTGTTTTGTAATTCAGTTCAAGTGTAACGGTTTTTACATTCCCTCTATCAGTGATACCTTAGGAGAAGTG
The DNA here is from genome assembly GCF_965194805.1 of Balaenoptera borealis. NCBI lineage: Eukaryota > Metazoa > Chordata > Mammalia > Artiodactyla > Balaenopteridae > Balaenoptera > Balaenoptera borealis. Next base: position 23,145 of record NW_028122844.1, on the reverse strand, counting down.
TCCTTTTCTGTGTGACTTATTTCACTTAGAATCGTCGTACCTAAATCCACTCATCATGCTGCTACTAACCTTATGACATTGATTTCATGGCTGAGTGATATTCCATTGTACATAAGGACCACAACTTCTTTATCCATTTTTCTCTTTCCTGGGATATTTAAGGTGGAATGAAGTGGAGGTCCTTGTCAACAGAGCAGCCCTCAACTTTGGGGTGCTTGTGTCTTGCTGATTTTTCATTTTCCCAATTTATACCCCCATGAGTGGAAGTGCCCTATGCTCTCTAAGCTGTGTTTTTCAGATGTTTCAGGACACACCGTGCACTTCTCCAGAGTGGCTGTTGCCAATTTACATCCCGCCCATCAGCGTAGCAAGGCTCCCATTTCTCCATGGCCTGTCCTGCATTTCTGGTTTTGACACTTTTTTCAGCATGGCCCTTTTGACCGATGGGAAGCGAGACTTCTCTGTAGCGCTGATTTGCCTTTCCAGGTTGCTTGGTTGGCCAAAAAGGGCGTATGCGTTTTTTCCTGAATATATTCAGGAAAAAACGCATACGCCCTTTTTGGCCAAGGGCATCATTGTCAACGTTTTGCCGCTTTTCATGTGCTTTAAAGGCGATTCGTATCTACCTCCTGAAATCTGTTTCGTGCAATTCTGCCTTGATTTCAAATCCTCTTCTTTGCCTTCCCTCAATATATTTGTGGACGAGAGTTATCATTTATAACTCTGCAGGTTTGTGAATTGCAGTGCCCTGAACCTCCATTTTACAACTCGCTTTTTTGGGAGCTGGCCGCAAAAGCGCAGGATGGCTTCAGGCCCTGTTCTGGTTCCGGGGGGCAGGCTGAGCCTGTGGTTAATTCTTCTTCCTGATGGGAAAATAGAGTGACCTGTGCCTGTCCCGACACCAAGAGCTAGTCTCTCGTTGGTTCCCCGTCTTCCCGTTCATCCTCAGGACAAATTGCAACCTGTACGGAACAGGAGGTTAAAGGTGCTGATGCTCCAAGTAGGGAGATTGCTAGTAAAGGGGCTGGAATGGCGAACCCGGGCACAAGGAGATGAGAAATGAGGTGCGTTTTAGAAACCTTTCCCCATCACACGGTGTACCATCTTCTGGGTTTCTCATGCATGTTTTCGATGTAGGAAGATGCCCTTGAAGCTGGAGATTTGGGACCCATGCGATGGGTACCACGCAGTATTCCTTTAAAGGGTCTGCGTTTGCTCACCCAACCTCACCAAACCTCTCAGCCCCAAGAGTGTCCACCCTTATGTCTCATCCAGCTGTGGGTCTAGATATGGTCAATCCAGGTTGCATCACAGCCCCTGAACTCATTGTGTAAGAATTTCTATCTCTTTCACTGTCGTTGTTTCATGGGTTTTTCAAAGTAATTTATTTTCATAATGGGGTTTAGCTGCTTTTCACGGCTGTGTTTATGCCGCTTTCCACCCACTTGACACACTAACAGAGAGATATCAATACATAGGCTTTAAGATTATTACTAGTCAGATATATTCTTGTGCGGTGAATAGGGCGTGTTGAGTCCAGTTCTCTGAGCAAGGAGTAGGTCTTGTCTACTACATATTGGGTTTATGGAACGGTATCTGAGCTAATTTGATACCCTTGTTTTATGTATCACCCCACCTCACCTTTCCCGTTAAGCAGCCATAGTGTGTTTTCTGCATGTGTGACTCTGTTCTGTTTTGTAATTCAGTTCAAGTGTAACGGTTTTTACATTCCCTCTATCAGTGATACCTTAGGAGAAGTGTCCTTTTCTGTGTGACTTATTTCACTTAGAATCGTCGTACCTAAATCCACTCATCATGCTGCTACTAACCTTATGACATTGATTTCATGGCTGAGTGATATTCCATTGTACATAAGGACCACAACTTCTTTATCCATTTTTCTCTTTCCTGGGATATTTAAGGTGGAATGAAGTGGAGGTCCTTGTCAACAGAGCAGCCCTCAACTTTGGGGTGCTTGTGTCTTGCTGATTTTTCATTTTCCCAATTTATACCCCCATGAGTGGAAGTGCCCTATGCTCTCTAAGCTGTGTTTTTCAGATGTTTCAGGACACACCGTGCACTTCTCCAGAGTGGCTGTTGCCAATTTACATCCCGCCCATCAGCGTAGCAAGGCTCCCATTTCTCCATGGCCTGTCCTGCATTTCTGGTTTTGACACTTTTTTCAGCATGGCCCTTTTGACCGATGGGAAGCGAGACTTCTCTGTAGCGCTGATTTGCCTTTCCAGGTTGCTTGGTTGGCCAAAAAGGGCGTATGCGTTTTTTCCTGAATATATTCAGGAAAAAACGCATACGCCCTTTTTGGCCAAGGGCATCATTGTCAACGTTTTGCCGCTTTTCATGTGCTTTAAAGGCGATTCGTATCTACCTCCTGAAATCTGTTTCGTGCAATTCTGCCTTGATTTCAAATCCTCTTCTTTGCCTTCCCTCAATATATTTGTGGACGAGAGTTATCATTTATAACTCTGCAGGTTTGTGAATTGCAGTGCCCTGAACCTCCATTTTACAACTCGCTTTTTTGGGAGCTGGCCGCAAAAGCGCAGGATGGCTTCAGGCCCTGTTCTGGTTCCGGGGGGCAGGCTGAGCCTGTGGTTAATTCTTCTTCCTGATGGGAAAATAGAGTGACCTGTGCCTGTCCCGACACCAAGAGCTAGTCTCTCGTTGGTTCCCCGTCTTCCCGTTCATCCTCAGGACAAATTGCAACCTGTACGGAACAGGAGGTTAAAGGTGCTGATGCTCCAAGTAGGGAGATTGCTAGTAAAGGGGCTGGAATGGCGAACCCGGGCACAAGGAGATGAGAAATGAGGTGCGTTTTAGAAACCTTTCCCCATCACACGGTGTACCATCTTCTGGGTTTCTCATGCATGTTTTCGATGTAGGAAGATGCCCTTGAAGCTGGAGATTTGGGACCCATGCGATGGGTACCACGCAGTATTCCTTTAAAGGGTCTGCGTTTGCTCACCCAACCTCACCAAACCTCTCAGCCCCAAGAGTGTCCACCCTTATGTCTCATCCAGCTGTGGGTCTAGATATGGTCAATCCAGGTTGCATCACAGCCCCTGAACTCATTGTGTAAGAATTTCTATCTCTTTCACTGTCGTTGTTTCATGGGTTTTTCAAAGTAATTTATTTTCATAATGGGGTTTAGCTGCTTTTCACGGCTGTGTTTATGCCGCTTTCCACCCACTTGACACACTAACAGAGAGATATCAATACATAGGCTTTAAGATTATTACTAGTCAGATATATTCTTGTGCGGTGAATAGGGCGTGTTGAGTCCAGTTCTCTGAGCAAGGAGTAGGTCTTGTCTACTACATATTGGGTTTATGGAACGGTATCTGAGCTAATTTGATACCCTTGTTTTATGTATCACCCCACCTCACCTTTCCCGTTAAGCAGCCATAGTGTGTTTTCTGCATGTGTGACTCTGTTCTGTTTTGTAATTCAGTTCAAGTGTAACGGTTTTTACATTCCCTCTATCAGTGATACCTTAGGAGAAGTGTCCTTTTCTGTGTGACTTATTTCACTTAGAATCGTCGTACCTAAATCCACTCATCATGCTGCTACTAACCTTATGACATTGATTTCATGGCTGAGTGATATTCCATTGTACATAAGGACCACAACTTCTTTATCCATTTTTCTCTTTGCTGGGATATTTAAGGTGGAATGAAGTGGAGGTCCTTGTCAACAGAGCAGCCCTCAACTTTGGGGTGCTTGTGTCTTGCTGATTTTTCATTTTCCCAATTTATACCCCCATGAGTGGAAGTGCCCTATGCTCTCTAAGCTGTGTTTTTCAGATGTTTCAGGACACACCGTGCACTTCTCCAGAGTGGCTGTTGCCAATTTACATCCCGCCCATCAGCGTAGCAAGGCTCCCATTTCTCCATGGCCTGTCCTGCATTTCTGGTTTTGACACTTTTTTCAGCATGGCCCTTTTGACCGATGGGAAGCGAGACTTCTCTGTAGCGCTGATTTGCCTTTCCAGGTTGCTTGGTTGGCCAAAAAGGGCGTATGCGTTTTTTCCTGAATATATTCAGGAAAAAACGCATACGCCCTTTTTGGCCAAGGGCATCATTGTCAACGTTTTGCCGCTTTTCATGTGCTTTAAAGGCGATTCGTATCTACCTCCTGAAATCTGTTTCGTGCAATTCTGCCTTGATTTCAAATCCTCTTCTTTGCCTTCCCTCAATATATTTGTGGACGAGAGTTATCATTTATAACTCTGCAGGTTTGTGAATTGCAGTGCCCTGAACCTCCATTTTACAACTCGCTTTTTTGGGAGCTGGCCGCAAAAGCGCAGGATGGCTTCAGGCCCTGTTCTGGTTCCGGGGGGCAGGCTGAGCCTGTGGTTAATTCTTCTTCCTGATGGGAAAATAGAGTGACCTGTGCCTGTCCCGACACCAAGAGCTAGTCTCTCGTTGGTTCCCCGTCTTCCCGTTCATCCTCAGGACAAATTGCAACCTGTACGGAACAGGAGGTTAAAGGTGCTGATGCTCCAAGTAGGGAGATTGCTAGTAAAGGGGCTGGAATGGCGAACCCGGGCACAAGGAGATGAGAAATGAGGTGCGTTTTAGAAACCTTTCCCCATCACACGGTGTACCATCTTCTGGGTTTCTCATGCATGTTTTCGATGTAGGAAGATGCCCTTGAAGCTGGAGATTTGGGACCCATGCGATGGGTACCACGCAGTATTCCTTTAAAGGGTCTGCGTTTGCTCACCCAACCTCACCAAACCTCTCAGCCCCAAGAGTGTCCACCCTTATGTCTCATCCAGCTGTGGGTCTAGATATGGTCAATCCAGGTTGCATCACAGCCCCTGAACTCATTGTGTAAGAATTTCTATCTCTTTCACTGTCGTTGTTTCATGGGTTTTTCAAAGTAATTTATTTTCATAATGGGGTTTAGCTGCTTTTCACGGCTGTGTTTATGCCGCTTTCCACCCACTTGACACACTAACAGAGAGATATCAATACATAGGCTTTAAGATTATTACTAGTCAGATATATTCTTGTGCGGTGAATAGGGCGTGTTGAGTCCAGTTCTCTGAGCAAGGAGTAGGTCTTGTCTACTACATATTGGGTTTATGGAACGGTATCTGAGCTAATTTGATACCCTTGTTTTATGTATCACCCCACCTCACCTTTCCCGTTAAGCAGCCATAGTGTGTTTTCTGCATGTGTGACTCTGTTCTGTTTTGTAATTCAGTTCAAGTGTAACGGTTTTTACATTCCCTCTATCAGTGATACCTTAGGAGAAGTGTCCTTTTCTGTGTGACTTATTTCACTTAGAATCGTCGTACCTAAATCCACTCATCATGCTGCTACTAACCTTATGACATTGATTTCATGGCTGAGTGATATTCCATTGTACATAAGGACCACAACTTCTTTATCCATTTTTCTCTTTCCTGGGATATTTAAGGTGGAATGAAGTGGAGGTCCTTGTCAACAGAGCAGCCCTCAACTTTGGGGTGCTTGTGTCTTGCTGATTTTTCATTTTCCCAATTTATACCCCCATGAGTGGAAGTGCCCTATGCTCTCTAAGCTGTGTTTTTCAGATGTTTCAGGACACACCGTGCACTTCTCCAGAGTGGCTGTTGCCAATTTACATCCCGCCCATCAGCGTAGCAAGGCTCCCATTTCTCCATGGCCTGTCCTGCATTTCTGGTTTTGACACTTTTTTCAGCATGGCCCTTTTGACCGATGGGAAGCGAGACTTCTCTGTAGCGCTGATTTGCCTTTCCAGGTTGCTTGGTTGGCCAAAAAGGGCGTATGCGTTTTTTCCTGAATATATTCAGGAAAAAACGCATACGCCCTTTTTGGCCAAGGGCATCATTGTCAACGTTTTGCCGCTTTTCATGTGCTTTAAAGGCGATTCGTATCTACCTCCTGAAATCTGTTTCGTGCAATTCTGCCTTGATTTCAAATCCTCTTCTTTGCCTTCCCTCAATATATTTGTGGACGAGAGTTATCATTTATAACTCTGCAGGTTTGTGAATTGCAGTGCCCTGAACCTCCATTTTACAACTCGCTTTTTTGGGAGCTGGCCGCAAAAGCGCAGGATGGCTTCAGGCCCTGTTCTGGTTCCGGGGGGCAGGCTGAGCCTGTGGTTAATTCTTCTTCCTGATGGGAAAATAGAGTGACCTGTGCCTGTCCCGACACCAAGAGCTAGTCTCTCGTTGGTTCCCCGTCTTCCCGTTCATCCTCAGGACAAATTGCAACCTGTACGGAACAGGAGGTTAAAGGTGCTGATGCTCCAAGTAGGGAGATTGCTAGTAAAGTGGCTGGAATGGCGAACCCGGGCACAAGGAGATGAGAAATGAGGTGCGTTTTAGAAACCTTTCCCCATCACACGGTGTACCATCTTCTGGGTTTCTCATGCATGTTTTCGATGTAGGAAGATGCCCTTGAAGCTGGAGATTTGGGACCCATGCGATGGGTACCACGCAGTATTCCTTTAAAGGGTCTGCATTTGCTCACCCAACCTCACCAAACCTCTCAGCCCCAAGAGTGTCCACCCTTATGTCTCATCCAGCTGTGGGTCTAGATATGGTCAATCCAGGTTGCATCACAGCCCCTGAACTCATTGTGTAAGAATTTCTATCTCTTTCACTGTCGTTGTTTCATGGGTTTTTCAAAGTAATTTATTTTCATAATGGGGTTTAGCTGCTTTTCACGGCTGTGTTTATGCCGCTTTCCACCCACTTGACACACTAACAGAGAGATATCAATACATAGGCTTTAAGATTATTACTAGTCAGATATATTCTTGTGCGGTGAATAGGGCGTGTTGAGTCCAGTTCTCTGAGCAAGGAGTAGGTCTTGTCTACTACATATTGGGTTTATGGAACGGTATCTGAGCTAATTTGATACCCTTGTTTTATGTATCACCCCACCTCACCTTTCCCGTTAAGCAGCCATAGTGTGTTTTCTGCATGTGTGACTCTGTTCTGTTTTGTAATTCAGTTCAAGTGTAACGGTTTTTACATTCCCTCTATCAGTGATACCTTAGGAGAAGTGTCCTTTTCTGTGTGACTTATTTCACTTAGAATCGTCGTACCTAAATCCACTCATCATGCTGCTACTAACATTATGACATTGATTTCATGGCTGAGTGATATTCCATTGTACATAAGGACCACAACTTCTTTATCCATTTTTCTCTTTGCTGGGATATTTAAGGTGGAATGAAGTGGAGGTCCTTGTCAACAGAGCAGCCCTCAACTTTGGGGTGCTTGTGTCTTGCTGATTTTTCATTTTCCCAATTTATACCCCCATGAGTGGAAGTGCCCTATGCTCTCTAAGCTGTGTTTTTCAGATGTTTCAGGACACACCGTACACTTCTCCAGAGTGGCTGTTGGCAATTTACATCCCGCCCATCAGCGTAGCAAGGCTCCCATTTCTCCATGGCCTGTCCTGCATTTCTGGTTTTGACACTTTTTTCAGCATGGCCCTTTTGACCGATGGGAAGCGAGACTTCTCTGTAGCGCTGATTTGCCTTTCCAGGTTGCTTGGTTGGCCAAAAAGGGCGTATGCGTTTTTTCCTGAATATATTCAGGAAAAAACGCATACGCCCTTTTTGGCCAAGGGCCTCATTGTCAACGTTTTGCCGCTTTTCATGTGCTTTAAAGGCGATTCGTATCTACCTCCTGAAATCTGTTTCGTGCAATTCTGCCTTGATTTCAAATCCTCTTCTTTGCCTTCCCTCAATATATTTGTGGACGAGAGTTATCATTTATAACTCTGCAGGTTTGTGAATTGCAGTGCCCTGAACCTCCATTTTACAACTCGCTTTTTTGGGAACTGGCCGCAAAAGCGCAGGATGGCTTCAGGCCCTGTTCTGGTTCCGGGGGGCAGGCTGAGCCTGTGGTTAATTCTTCTTCCTGATGGGAAAATAGAGTGACCTGTGCCTGTCCCGACACCAAGAGCTAGTCTCTCGTTGGTTCCCCGTCTTCCCGTTCATCCTCAGGACAAATTGCAACCTGTACGGAACAGGAGGTTAAAGGTGCTGATGCTCCAAGTAGGGAGATTGCTAGTAAAGTGGCTGGAATGGCGAACCCGGGCACAAGGAGATGAGAAATGAGGTGCGTTTTAGAAACCTTTCCCCATCACACGGTGTACCATCTTCTGGGTTTCTCATGCATGTTTTCGATGTAGGAAGATGCCCTTGAAGCTGGAGATTTGGGACCCATGCGATGGGTACCACGCAGTATTCCTTTAAAGGGTCTGCATTTGCTCACCCAACCTCACCAAACCTCTCAGCCCCAAGAGTGTCCACCCTTATGTCTCATCCAGCTGTGGGTCTAGATATGGTCAATCCAGGTTGCATCACAGCCCCTGAACTCATTGTGTAAGAATTTCTATCTCTTTCACTGTCGTTGTTTCATGGGTTTTTCAAAGTAATTTATTTTCATAATGGGGTTTAGCTGCTTTTCACGGCTGTGTTTATGCCGCTTTCCACCCACTTGACACACTAACAGAGAGATATCAATACATAGGCTTTAAGATTATTACTAGTCAGATATATTCTTGTGCGGTGAATAGGGCGTGTTGAGTCCAGTTCTCTGAGCAAGGAGTAGGTCTTGTCTACTACATATTGGGTTTATGGAACGGTATCTGAGCTAATTTGATACCCTTGTTTTATGTATCACCCCACCTCACCTTTCCCGTTAAGCAGCCATAGTGTGTTTTCTGCATGTGTGACTCTGTTCTGTTTTGTAATTCAGTTCAAGTGTAACGGTTTTTACATTCCCTCTATCAGTGATACCTTAGGAGAAGTGTCCTTTTCTGTGTGACTTATTTCACTTAGAATCGTCGTACCTAAATCCACTCATCATGCTGCTACTAACCTTATGACATTGATTTCATGGCTGAGTGATATTCCATTGTACATAAGGACCACAACTTCTTTATCCATTTTTCTCTTTCCTGGGATATTTAAGGTGGAATGAAGTGGAGGTCCTTGTCAACAGAGCAGCCCTCAACTTTGGGGTGCTTGTGTCTTGCTGATTTTTCATTTTCCCAATTTATACCCCCATGAGTGGAAGTGCCCTATGCTCTCTAAGCTGTGTTTTTCAGATGTTTCAGGACACACCGTGCACTTCTCCAGAGTGGCTGTTGCCAATTTACATCCCGCCCATCAGCGTAGCAAGGCTCCCATTTCTCCATGGCCTGTCCTGCATTTCTGGTTTTGACACTTTTTTCAGCATGGCCCTTTTGACCGATGGGAAGCGAGACTTCTCTGTAGCGCTGATTTGCCTTTCCAGGTTGCTTGGTTGGCCAAAAAGGGCGTATGCGTTTTTTCCTGAATATATTCAGGAAAAAACGCATACGCCCTTTTTGGCCAAGGGCATCATTGTCAACGTTTTGCCGCTTTTCATGTGCTTTAAAGGCGATTCGTATCTACCTCCTGAAATCTGTTTCGTGCAATTCTGCCTTGATTTCAAATCCTCTTCTTTGCCTTCCCTCAATATATTTGTGGACGAGAGTTATCATTTATAACTCTGCAGGTTTGTGAATTGCAGTGCCCTGAACCTCCATTTTACACCTCGCTTTTTTGGGAGCTGGCCGCAAAAGCGCAGGATGGCTTCAGGCCCTGTTCTGGTTCCGGGGGGCAGGCTGAGCCTGTGGTTAATTCTTCTTCCTGATGGGAAAATAGAGTGACCTGTGCCTGTCCCGACACCAAGAGCTAGTCTCTCGTTGGTTCCCCGTCTTCCCGTTCATCCTCAGGACAAATTGCAACCTGTACGGAACAGGAGGTTAAAGGTGCTGATGCTCCAAGTAGGGAGATTGCTAGTAAAGGGGCTGGAATGGCGAACCCGGGCACAAGGAGATGAGAAATGAGGTGCGTTTTAGAAACCTTTCCCCATCACACGGTGTACCATCTTCTGGGTTTCTCATGCATGTTTTCGATGTAGGAAGATGCCCTTGAAGCTGGAGATTTGGGACCCATGCGATGGGTACCACGCAGTATTCCTTTAAAGGGTCTGCGTTTGCTCACCCAACCTCACCAAACCTCTCAGCCCCAAGAGTGTCCACCCTTATGTCTCATCCAGCTGTGGGTCTAGATATGGTCAATCCAGGTTGCATCACAGCCCCTGAACTCATTGTGTAAGAATTTCTATCTCTTTCACTGTCGTTGTTTCATGGGTTTTTCAAAGTAATTTATTTTCATAATGGGGTTTAGCTGCTTTTCACGGCTGTGTTTATGCCGCTTTCCACCCACTTGACACACTAACAGAGAGATATCAATACATAGGCTTTAAGATTATTACTAGTCAGATATATTCTTGTGCGGTGAATAGGGCGTGTTGAGTCCAGTTCTCTGAGCAAGGAGTAGGTCTTGTCTACTACATATTGGGTTTATGGAACGGTATCTGAGCTAATTTGATACCCTTGTTTTATGTATCACCCCACCTCACCTTTCCCGTTAAGCAGCCATAGTGTGTTTTCTGCATGTGTGACTCTGTTCTGTTTTGTAATTCAGTTCAAGTGTAACGGTTTTTACATTCCCTCTATCAGTGATACCTTAGGAGAAGTGTCCTTTTCTGTGTGACTTATTTCACTTAGAATCGTCGTACCTAAATCCACTCATCATGCTGCTACTAACCTTATGACATTGATTTCATGGCTGAGTGATATTCCATTGTACATAAGGACCACAACTTCTTTATCCATTTTTCTCTTTCCTGGGATATTTAAGGTGGAATGAAGTGGAGGTCCTTGTCAACAGAGCAGCCCTCAACTTTGGGGTGCTTGTGTCTTGCTGATTTTTCATTTTCCCAATTTATACCCCCATGAGTGGAAGTGCCCTATGCTCTCTAAGCTGTGTTTTTCAGATGTTTCAGGACACACCGTGCACTTCTCCAGAGTGGCTGTTGCCAATTTACATCCCGCCCATCAGCGTAGCAAGGCTCCCATTTCTCCATGGCCTGTCCTGCATTTCTGGTTTTGACACTTTTTTCAGCATGGCCCTTTTGACCGATGGGAAGCGAGACTTCTCTGTAGCGCTGATTTGCCTTTCCAGGTTGCTTGGTTGGCCAAAAAGGGCGTATGCGTTTTTTCCTGAATATATTCAGGAAAAAACGCATACGCCCTTTTTGGCCAAGGGCATCATTGTCAACGTTTTGCCGCTTTTCATGTGCTTTAAAGGCGATTCGTATCTACCTCCTGAAATCTGTTTCGTGCAATTCTGCCTTGATTTCAAATCCTCTTCTTTGCCTTCCCTCAATATATTTGTGGACGAGAGTTATCATTTATAACTCTGCAGGTTTGTGAATTGCAGTGCCCTGAACCTCCATTTTACAACTCGCTTTTTTGGGAGCTGGCCGCAAAAGCGCAGGATGGCTTCAGGCCCTGTTCTGGTTCCGGGGGGCAGGCTGAGCCTGTGGTTAATTCTTCTTCCTGATGGGAAAATAGAGTGACCTGTGCCTGTCCCGACACCAAGAGCTAGTCTCTCGTTGGTTCCCCGTCTTCCCGTTCATCCTCAGGACAAATTGCAACCTGTACGGAACAGGAGGTTAAAGGTGCTGATGCTCCAAGTAGGGAGATTGCTAGTAAAGGGGCTGGAATGGCGAACCCGGGCACAAGGAGATGAGAAATGAGGTGCGTTTTAGAAACCTTTCCCCATCACACGGTGTACCATCTTCTGGGTTTCTCATGCATGTTTTCGATGTAGGAAGATGCCCTTGAAGCTGGAGATTTGGGACCCATGCGATGGGTACCACGCAGTATTCCTTTAAAGGGTCTGCGTTTGCTCACCCAACCTCACCAAACCTCTCAGCCCCAAGAGTGTCCACCCTTATGTCTCATCCAGCTGTGGGTCTAGATATGGTCAATCCAGGTTGCATCACAGCCCCTGAACTCATTGTGTAAGAATTTCTATCTCTTTCACTGTCGTTGTTTCATGGGTTTTTCAAAGTAATTTATTTTCATAATGGGGTTTAGCTGCTTTTCACGGCTGTGTTTATGCCGCTTTCCACCCACTTGACACACTAACAGAGAGATATCAATACATAGGCTTTAAGATTATTACTAGTCAGATATATTCTTGTGCGGTGAATAGGGCGTGTTGAGTCCAGTTCTCTGAGCAAGGAGTAGGTCTTGTCTACTACATATTGGGTTTATGGAACGGTATCTGAGCTAATTTGATACCCTTGTTTTATGTATCACCCCACCTCACCTTTCCCGTTAAGCAGCCATAGTGTGTTTTCTGCATGTGTGACTCTGTTCTGTTTTGTAATTCAGTTCAAGTGTAACGGTTTTTACATTCCCTCTATCAGTGATACCTTAGGAGAAGTGTCCTTTTCTGTGTGACTTATTTCACTTAGAATCGTCGTACCTAAATCCACTCATCATGCTGCTACTAACCTTATGACATTGATTTCATGGCTGAGTGATATTCCATTGTACATAAGGACCACAACTTCTTTATCCATTTTTCTCTTTCCTGGGATATTTAAGGTGGAATGAAGTGGAGGTCCTTGTCAACAGAGCAGCCCTCAACTTTGGGGTGCTTGTGTCTTGCTGATTTTTCATTTTCCCAATTTATACCCCCATGAGTGGAAGTGCCCTATGCTCTCTAAGCTGTGTTTTTCAGATGTTTCAGGACACACCGTACACTTCTCCAGAGTGGCTGTTGGCAATTTACATCCCGCCCATCAGCGTAGCAAGGCTCCCATTTCTCCATGGCCTGTCCTGCATTTCTGGTTTTGACACTTTTTTCAGCATGGCCCTTTTGACCGATGGGAAGCGAGACTTCTCTGTAGCGCTGATTTGCCTTTCCAGGTTGCTTGGTTGGCCAAAAAGGGCGTATGCGTTTTTTTCCTGAATATATTCAGGAAAAAACGCATACGCCCTTTTTGGCCAAGGGCATCATTGTCAACGTTTTGCCGCTTTTCATGTGCTTTAAAGGCGATTCGTATCTACCTCCTGAAATCTGTTTCGTGCAATTCTGCCTTGATTTCAAATCCTCTTCTTTGCCTTCCCTCAATATATTTGTGGACGAGAGTTATCATTTATAACTCTGCAGGTTTGTGAATTGCAGTGCCCTGAACCTCCATTTTACAACTCGCTTTTTTGGGAGCTGGCCGCAAAAGCGCAGGATGGCTTCAGGCCCTGTGCTGGTTCCGGGGGGCAGGCTGAGCCTGTGGTTAATTCTTCTTCCTGATGGGAAAATAGAGTGACCTGTGCCTGTCCCGACACCAAGAGCTAGTCTCTCGTTGGTTCCCCGTCTTCCCGTTCATCCTCAGGACAAATTGCAACCTGTACGGAACAGGAGGTTAAAGGTGCTGATGCTCCAAGTAGGGAGATTGCTAGTAAAGTGGCTGGAATGGCGAACCCGGGCACAAGGAGATGAGAAATGAGGTGCGTTTTAGAAACCTTTCCCCATCACACGGTGTACCATCTTCTGGGTTTCTCATGCATGTTTTCGATGTAGGAAGATGCCCTTGAAGCTGGAGATTTGGGACCCATGCGATGGGTACCACGCAGTATTCCTTTAAAGGGTCTGCGTTTGCTCACCCAACCTCACCAAACCTCTCAGCCCCAAGAGTGTCCACCCTTATGTCTCATCCAGCTGTGGGTCTAGATATGGTCAATCCAGGTTGCATCACAGCCCCTGAACTCATTGTGTAAGAATTTCTATCTCTTTCACTGTCGTTGTTTCATGGGTTTTTCAAAGTAATTTATTTTCATAATGGGGTTTAGCTGCTTTTCACGGCTGTGTTTATGCCGCTTTCCACCCACTTGACACACTAACAGAGAGATATCAATACATAGGCTTTAAGATTATTACTAGTCAGATATATTCTTGTGCGGTGAATAGGGCGTGTTGAGTCCAGTTCTCTGAGCAAGGAGTAGGTCTTGTCTACTACATATTGGGTTTATGGAACGGTATCTGAGCTAATTTGATACCCTTGTTTTATGTATCACCCCACCTCACCTTTCCCGTTAAGCAGCCATAGTGTGTTTTCTGCATGTGTGACTCTGTTCTGTTTTGTAATTCAGTTCAAGTGTAACGGTTTTTACATTCCCTCTATCAGTGATACCTTAGGAGAAGTGTCCTTTTCTGTGTGACTTATTTCACTTAGAATCGTCGTACCTAAATCCACTCATCATGCTGCTACTAACATTATGACATTGCTTTCATGGCTGAGTGATATTCCATTGTACATAAGGACCACAACTTCTTTATCCATTTTTCTCTTTCCTGGGATATTTAAGGTGGAATGAAGTGGAGGTCCTTGTCAACAGAGCAGCCCTCAACTTTGGGGTGCTTGTGTCTTGCTGATTTTTCATTTTCCCAATTTATACCCCCATGAGTGGAAGTGCCCTATGCTCTCTAAGCTGTGTTTTTCAGATGTTTCAGGACACACCGTGCACTTCTCCAGAGTGGCTGTTGGCAATTTACATCCCGCCCATCAGTGTAGCAAGGCTCCCATTTCTCCATGGCCTGTCCTGCATTTCTGGTTTTGACACTTTTTTCAGCATGGCCCTTTTGACCGATGGGAAGCGAGACTTCTCTGTAGCGCTGATTTGCCTTTCCAGGTTGCTTGGTTGGCCAAAAAGGGCGTATGCGTTTTTTCCTGAATATATTCAGGAAAAAACGCATACGCCCTTTTTGGCCAAGGGCATCATTGTCAACGTTTTGCCGCTTTTCATGTGCTTTAAAGGCGATTCGTATCTACCTCCTGAAATCTGTTTCCTGCAATTCTGCCTTGATTTCAAATCCTCTTCTTTGCCTTCCCTCAATATATTTGTGGACGAGTGTTATCATTTATAACTCTGCAGGTTTGTGAATTGCAGTGCCCTGAACCTCCATTTTACAACTCGCTTTTTTGGGAGCTGGCCGCAAAAGCGCAGGATGGCTTCAGGCCCTGTTCTGGTTCCGGGGGGCAGGCTGAGCCTGTGGTTAATTCTTCTTCCTGATGGGAAAATAGAGTGACCTGTGCCTGTCCCGACACCAAGAGCTAGTCTCTCGTTGGTTCCCCGTCTTCCCGTTCATCCTCAGGACAAATTGCAACCTGTACGGAACAGGAGGTTAAAGGTGCTGATGCTCCAAGTAGGGAGATTGCTAGTAAAGAGGCTGGAATGGCGAACCCGGGCACAAGGAGATGAGAAATGAGGTGCGTTTTAGAAACCTTTCCCCATCACACGGTGTACCATCTTCTGGGTTTCTCATGCATGTTTTCGATGTAGGAAGATGCCCTTGAAGCTGGAGATTTGGGACCCATGCGATGGGTACCACGCAGTATTCCTTTAAAGGGTCTGCGTTTGCTCACCCAACCTCACCAAAACTCTCAGCCCCAAGAGTGTCCACCCTTATGTCTCATCCAGCTGTGCGTCTAGATATGGTCAATCCAGGTTGCATCACAGCCCCTGAACTCATTGTGTAAGAATTTCTATCTCTTTCACTGTCGTTGTTTCATGGGTTTTTCAAAGTAATTTATTTTCATAATGGGGTTTAGCTGCTTTTCACGGCTGTGTTTATGCCGCTTTCCACCCACTTGACACACTAACAGAGAGATATCAATACATAGGCTTTAAGATTATTACTAGTCAGATATATTCTTGTGCGGTGAATAGGGCGTGTTGAGTCCAGTTCTCTGAGCAAGGAGTAGGTCTTGTCTACTACATATTGGGTTTATGGAACGGTATCTGAGCTAATTTGATACCCTTGTTTTATGTATCACCCCACCTCACCTTTCCCGTTAAGCAGCCATAGTGTGTTTTCTGCATGTGTGACTCTGTTCTGTTTTGTAATTCAGTTCAAGTGTAACGGTTTTTACATTCCCTCTATCAGTGATACCTTAGGAGAAGTGTCCTTTTCTGTGTGACTTATTTCACTTAGAATCGTCGTACCTAAATCCACTCATCATGCTGCTACTAACCTTATGACATTGATTTCATGGCTGAGTGATATTCCATTGTACATAAGGACCACAACTTCTTTATCCATTTTTCTCTTTCCTTGGATATTTAAGGTGGAATGAAGTGGAGGTCCTTGTCAACAGAGCAGCCCTCAACTTTGGGGTGCTTGTGTCTTGCTGATTTTTCATTTTCCCAATTTATACCCCCATGAGTGGAAGTGCCCTATGCTCTCTAAGCTGTGTTTTTCAGATGTTTCAGGACACACCGTGCACTTCTCCAGAGTGGCTGTTGCCAATTTACATCCCGCCCATCAGCGTAGCAAGGCTCCCATTTCTCCATGGCCTGTCCTGCATTTCTGGTTTTGACACTTTTTTCAGCATGGCCCTTTTGACCGATGGGAAGCGAGACTTCTCTGTAGCGCTGATTTGCCTTTCCAGGTTGCTTGGTTGGCCAAAAAGGGCGTATGCGTTTTTTCCTGAATATATTCAGGAAAAAACGCATACGCCCTTTTTGGCCAAGGGCATCATTGTCAACGTTTTGCCGCTTTTCATGTGCTTTAAAGGCGATTCGTATCTACCTCCTGAAATCTGTTTCGTGCAATTCTGCCTTGATTTCAAATCCTCTTCTTTGCCTTCCCTCAATATATTTGTGGACGAGAGTTATCATTTATAACTCTGCAGGTTTGTGAATTGCAGTGCCCTGAACCTCCATTTTACAACTCGCTTTTTTGGGAGCTGGCCGCAAAAGCGCAGGATGGCTTCAGGCCCTGTTCTGGTTCCGGGGGGCAGGCTGAGCCTGTGGTTAATTCTTCTTCCTGATGGGAAAATAGAGTGACCTGTGCCTGTCCCGACACCAAGAGCTAGTCTCTCGTTGGTTCCCCGTCTTCCCGTTCATCCTCAGGACAAATTGCAACCTGTACGGAACAGGAGGTTAAAGGTGCTGATGCTCCAAGTAGGGAGATTGCTAGTAAAGTGGCTGGAATGGCGAACCCGGGCACAAGGAGATGAGAAATGAGGTGCGTTTTAGAAACCTTTCCCCATCACACGGTGTACCATCTTCTGGGTTTCTCATGCATGTTTTCGATGTAGGAAGATGCCCTTGAAGCTGGAGATTTGGGACCCATGCGATGGGTACCACGCAGTATTCCTTTAAAGGGTCTGCGTTTGCTCACCCAACCTCACCAAACCTCTCAGCCCCAAGAGTGTCCACCCTTATGTCTCATCCAGCTGTGGGTCTAGATATGGTCAATCCAGGTTGCATCACAGCCCCTGAACTCATTGTGTAAGAATTTCTATCTCTTTCACTGTCGTTGTTTCATGGGTTTTTCAAAGTAATTTATTTTCATAATGGGGTTTAGCTGCTTTTCACGGCTGTGTTTATGCCGCTTTCCACCCACTTGACACACTAACAGAGAGATATCAATACATAGGCTTTAAGATTATTACTAGTCAGATATATTCTTGTGCGGTGAATAGGGCGTGTTGAGTCCAGTTCTCTGAGCAAGGAGTAGGTCTTGTCTACTACATATTGGGTTTATGGAACGGTATCTGAGCTAATTTGATACCCTTGTTTTATGTATCACCCCACCTCACCTTTCCCGTTAAGCAGCCATAGTGTGTTTTCTGCATGTGTGACTCTGTTCTGTTTTGTAATTCAGTTCAAGTGTAACGGTTTTTACATTCCCTCCATCAGTGATACCTTAGGAGAAGTGTCCTTTTCTGTGTGACTTATTTCACTTAGAATCGTCGTACCTAAATCCACTCATCATGCTGCTACTAGCCTTATGACATTGATTTCATGGCTGAGTGATATTCCATTGTACATAAGGACCACAACTTCTTTATCCATTTTTCTCTTTCCTTGGATATTTAAGGTGGAATGAAGTGGAGGTCCTTGTCAACAGAGCAGCCCTCAACTTTGGGGTGCTTGTGTCTTGCTGATTTTTCATTTTCCCAATTTATACCCCCATGAGTGGAAGTGCCCTATGCTCTCTAAGCTGTGTTTTTCAGATGTTTCAGGACACACCGTGCACTTCTCCAGAGTGGCTGTTGCCAATTTACATCCCGCCCATCAGCGTAGCAAGGCTCCCATTTCTCCATGGCCTGTCCTGCATTTCTGGTTTTGACACTTTTTTCAGCATGGCCCTTTTGACCGATGGGAAGCGAGACTTCTCTGTAGCGCTGATTTGCCTTTCCAGGTTGCTTGGTTGGCCAAAAAGGGCGTATGCGTTTTTTCCTGAATATATTCAGGAAAAAACGCATACGCCCTTTTTGGCCAAGGGCATCATTGTCAACGTTTTGCCGCTTTTCATGTGCTTTAAAGGCGATTCGTATCTACCTCCTGAAATCTGTTTCGTGCAATTCTGCCTTGATTTCAAATCCTCTTCTTTGCCTTCCCTCAATATATTTGTGGACGAGAGTTATCATTTATAACTCTGCAGGTTTGTGAATTGCAGTGCCCTGAACCTCCATTTTACAACTCGCTTTTTTGGGAGCTGGCCGCAAAAGCGCAGGATGGCTTCAGGCCCTGTTCTGGTTCCGGGGGGCAGGCTGAGCCTGTGGTTAATTCTTCTTCCTGATGGGAAAATAGAGTGACCTGTGCCTGTCCCGACACCAAGAGCTAGTCTCTCGTTGGTTCCCCGTCTTCCCGTTCACCCTCAGGACAAATTGCAACCTGTACGGAACAGGAGGTTAAAGGTGCTGATGCTCCAAGTAGGGAGATTGCTAGTAAAGTGGCTGGAATGGCGAACCCGGGCACAAGGAGATGAGAAATGAGGTGCGTTTTAGAAACCTTTCCCCATCACACGGTGTACCATCTTCTGGGTTTCTCATGCATGTTTTCGATGTAGGAAGATGCCCTTGAAGCTGGAGATTTGGGACCCATGCGATGGGTACCACGCAGTATTCCTTTAAAGGGTCTGCGTTTGCTCACCCAACCTCACCAAACCTCTCAGCCCCAAGAGTGTCCACCCTTATGTCTCATCCAGCTGTGGGTCTAGATATGGTCAATCCAGGTTGCATCACAGCCCCTGAACTCATTGTGTAAGAATTTCTATCTCTTTCACTGTCGTTGTTTCATGGGTTTTTCAAAGTAATTTATTTTCATAATGGGGTTTAGCTGCTTTTCACGGCTGTGTTTATGCCGCTTTCCACCCACTTGACACACTAACAGAGAGATATCAATACATAGGCTTTAAGATTATTACTAGTCAGATATATTCTTGTGCGGTGAATAGGGCGTGTTGAGTCCAGTTCTCTGAGCAAGGAGTAGGTCTTGTCTACTACATATTGGGTTTATGGAACGGTATCTGAGCTAATTTGATACCCTTGTTTTATGTATCACCCCACCTCACCTTTCCCGTTAAGCAGCCATAGTGTGTTTTCTGCATGTGTGACTCTGTTCTGTTTTGTAATTCAGTTCAAGTGTAACGGTTTTTACATTCCCTCTATCAGTGATACCTTATGAGAAGTGTCCTTTTCTGTGTGACTTATTTCACTTAGAATCGTCGTACCTAAATCCACTCATCATGCTGCTACTAGCCTTATGACATTGATTTCATGGCTGAGTGATATTCCATTGTACATAAGGACCACAACTTCTTTATCCATTTTTCTCTTTCCTTGGATATTTAAGGTGGAATGAAGTGGAGGTCCTTGTCAACAGAGCAGCCCTCAACTTTGGGGTGCTTGTGTCTTGCTGATTTTTCATTTTCCCAATTTATACCCCCATGAGTGGAAGTGCCCTATGCTCTCTAAGCTGTGTTTTTCAGATGTTTCAGGACACACCGTGCACTTCTCCAGAGTGGCTGTTGCCAATTTACATCCCGCCCATCAGCGTAGCAAGGCTCCCATTTCTCCATGGCCTGTCCTGCATTTCTGGTTTTGACACTTTTTTCAGCATGGCCCTTTTGACCGATGGGAAGCGAGACTTCTCTGTAGCGCTGATTTGCCTTTCCAGGTTGCTTGGTTGGCCAAAAAGGGCGTATGCGTTTTTTCCTGAATATATTCAGGAAAAAACGCATACGCCCTTTTTGGCCAAGGGCATCATTGTCAACGTTTTGCCGCTTTTCATGTGCTTTAAAGGCGATTCGTATCTACCTCCTGAAATCTGTTTCGTGCAATTCTGCCTTGATTTCAAATCCTCTTCTTTGCCTTCCCTCAATATATTTGTGGACGAGAGTTATCATTTATAACTCTGCAGGTTTGTGAATTGCAGTGCCCTGAACCTCCATTTTACAACTCGCTTTTTTGGGAGCTGGCCGCAAAAGCGCAGGATGGCTTCAGGCCCTGTTCTGGTTCCGGGGGGCAGGCTGAGCCTGTGGTTAATTCTTCTTCCTGATGGGAAAATAGAGTGACCTGTGCCTGTCCCGACACCAAGAGCTAGTCTCTCGTTGGTTCCCCGTCTTCCCGTTCATCCTCAGGACAAATTGCAACCTGTACGGAACAGGAGGTTAAAGGTGCTGATGCTCCAAGTAGGGAGATTGCTAGTAAAGGGGCTGGAATGGCGAACCCGGGCACAAGGAGATGAGAAATGAGGTGCGTTTTAGAAACCTTTCCCCATCACACGGTGTACCATCTTCTGGGTTTCTCATGCATGTTTTCGATGTAGGAAGATGCCCTTGAAGCTGGAGATTTGGGACCCATGCGATGGGTACCACGCAGTATTCCTTTAAAGGGTCTGCGTTTGCTCACCCAACCTCACCAAACCTCTCAGCCCCAAGAGTGTCCACCCTTATGTCTCATCCAGCTGTGGGTCTAGATATGGTCAATCCAGGTTGCATCACAGCCCCTGAACTCATTGTGTAAGAATTTCTATCTCTTTCACTGTCGTTGTTTCATGGGTTTTTCAAAGTAATTTATTTTCATAATGGGGTTTAGCTGCTTTTCACGGCTGTGTTTATGCCGCTTTCCACCCACTTGACACACTAACAGAGAGATATCAATACATAGGCTTTAAGATTATTACTAGTCAGATATATTCTTGTGCGGTGAATAGGGCGTGTTGAGTCCAGTTCTCTGAGCAAGGAGTAGGTCTTGTCTACTACATATTGGGTTTATGGAACGGTATCTGAGCTAATTTGATACCCTTGTTTTATGTATCACCCCACCTCACCTTTCCCGTTAAGCAGCCATAGTGTGTTTTCTGCATGTGTGACTCTGTTCTGTTTTGTAATTCAGTTCAAGTGTAACGGTTTTTACATTCCCTCTATCAGTGATACCTTAGGAGAAGTGTCCTTTTCTGTGTGACTTATTTCACTTAGAATCGTCGTACCTAAATCCACTCATCATGCTGCTACTAACCTTATGACATTGATTTCATGGCTGAGTGATATTCCATTGTACATAAGGACCACAACTTCTTTATCCATTTTTCTCTTTCCTGGGATATTTAAGGTGGAATGAAGTGGAGGTCCTTGTCAACAGAGCAGCCCTCAACTTTGGGGTGCTTGTGTCTTGCTGATTTTTCATTTTCCCAATTTATACCCCCATGAGTGGAAGTGCCCTATGCTCTCTAAGCTGTGTTTTTCAGATGTTTCAGGACACACCGTGCACTTCTCCAGAGTGGCTGTTGCCAATTTACATCCCGCCCATCAGCGTAGCAAGGCTCCCATTTCTCCATGGCCTGTCCTGCATTTCTGGTTTTGACACTTTTTTCAGCATGGCCCTTTTGACCGATGGGAAGCGAGACTTCTCTGTAGCGCTGATTTGCCTTTCCAGGTTGCTTGGTTGGCCAAAAAGGGCGTATGCGTTTTTTCCTGAATATATTCAGGAAAAAACGCATACGCCCTTTTTGGCCAAGGGCATCATTGTCAACGTTTTGCCGCTTTTCATGTGCTTTAAAGGCGATTCGTATCTACCTCCTGAAATCTGTTTCGTGCAATTCTGCCTTGATTTCAAATCCTCTTCTTTGCCTTCCCTCAATATATTTGTGGACGAGAGTTATCATTTATAACTCTGCAGGTTTGTGAATTGCAGTGCCCTGAACCTCCATTTTACAACTCGCTTTTTTGGGAGCTGGCCGCAAAAGCGCAGGATGGCTTCAGGCCCTGTTCTGGTTCCGGGGGGCAGGCTGAGCCTGTGGTTAATTCTTCTTCCTGATGGGAAAATAGAGTGACCTGTGCCTGTCCCGACACCAAGAGCTAGTCTCTCGTTGGTTCCCCGTCTTCCCGTTCATCCTCAGGACAAATTGCAACCTGTACGGAACAGGAGGTTAAAGGTGCTGATGCTCCAAGTAGGGAGATTGCTAGTAAAGGGGCTGGAATGGCGAACCCGGGCACAAGGAGATGAGAAATGAGGTGCGTTTTAGAAACCTTTCCCCATCACACGGTGTACCATCTTCTGGGTTTCTCATGCATGTTTTCGATGTAGGAAGATGCCCTTGAAGCTGGAGATTTGGGACCCATGCGATGGGTACCACGCAGTATTCCTTTAAAGGGTCTGCGTTTGCTCACCCAACCTCACCAAACCTCTCAGCCCCAAGAGTGTCCACCCTTATGTCTCATCCAGCTGTGGGTCTAGATATGGTCAATCCAGGTTGCATCACAGCCCCTGAACTCATTGTGTAAGAATTTCTATCTCTTTCACTGTCGTTGTTTCATGGGTTTTTCAAAGTAATTTATTTTCATAATGGGGTTTAGCTGCTTTTCACGGCTGTGTTTATGCCGCTTTCCACCCACTTGACACACTAACAGAGAGATATCAATACATAGGCTTTAAGATTATTACTAGTCAGATATATTCTTGTGCGGTGAATAGGGCGTGTTGAGTCCAGTTCTCTGAGCAAGGAGTAGGTCTTGTCTACTACATATTGGGTTTATGGAACGGTATCTGAGCTAATTTGATACCCTTGTTTTATGTATCACCCCACCTCACCTTTCCCGTTAAGCAGCCATAGTGTGTTTTCTGCATGTGTGACTCTGTTCTGTTTTGTAATTCAGTTCAAGTGTAACGGTTTTTACATTCCCTCTATCAGTGATACCTTAGGAGAAGTGTCCTTTTCTGTGTGACTTATTTCACTTAGAATCGTCGTACCTAAATCCACTCATCATGCTGCTACTAACCTTATGACATTGATTTCATGGCTGAGTGATATTCCATTGTACATAAGGACCACAACTTCTTTATCCATTTTTCTCTTTCCTGGGATATTTAAGGTGGAATGAAGTGGAGGTCCTTGTCAACAGAGCAGCCCTCAACTTTGGGGTGCTTGTGTCTTGCTGATTTTTCATTTTCCCAATTTATACCCCCATGAGTGG